>NC_071572.1:51589184-51651684 GCF_024509145.1 Vidua macroura | reverse complement strand
AAGGTACAATAGGCAGTCTGCATATGTGCAATTGGGCTGCATTGCGCCTAGTTAGCCGGGAATGTTTCAGAAGTGATGTACACATATCCATCAAGTGAAAACTGCACAGCAAATCTCTCATAAAATGTGCCAAAACTACTACTACTCCAGCAGAATAAAGGCCCCTAGTAGCAAACAAGTCTGCAGAGGAACTTCTCTGGAGGATGACTTGATGAGGTGTGAGGACCTTGGGGGGCATCCCCTAAGTTAAGGAGACACAAGAAGCTTCCCTCAAAGTTGTTAAAACCCCATTGGCTCCTTCCCCTGTTCCTATGTCTGTTCCTATGTCCCTGAGCCACTCCCTCCCTATTCCCTGATTGGCCTCATCTTTGTACTGCCCCGAGACCAGGGTGACCCCCCAACCCCTCCGGACAGGGCAGTCAGAGCTGAGACATGCGTGTGCTGGGGGAACTCTGAACATCTCACCACACAGCTGAATTAAACATCTGTGGATACCATGCAAAGGCCCTTTCTGCTTCTTTACCCTGGACCTTACTAGCAGCAGTTCAGGCTGCTACAATGAGGGTCTATAGAAATAATTGTATCCAATTATTTGCACCTTTGCACTCCTTCCTGCCTACACATACTATTCATACCCTGTTCAATAATATGAAAGGCTTCTATGTTTTCTATGTAACAAAAATAGATGTTTTCCAGCTACTTAGCAAAAAATAACCCATTAAGAAAAAACTCACGATTTTATTTTTCACCTTTATAATCCATTAACGGTAACAGCTTTTAATGTACTTTTAAAATTCCTGAGCCTCTAGGGCTGAGTGAAAAGATATACCAACAACCAAAGTGTAGAAAGGTTATCTTGGTGATACTAGCTATATCAAAACTTTAATTTAGCAGATCTTTATTATATTATCCGCCATAGGTCAAAAATTTGACTATTATCTTTGAAGGGTTTGAGAAGTCCTATGTGATGTAGAAAGTGTGAACTCAGTATCTTAAGTATTTAAAAACTAATCTATTAAGATTTAGTAGATAAGATGTGAATTGAGAATGTAGACTTAAAATGCTACATTTTAATGTAGACATTTAATCTACATTTAAATGTGTTAACTGTAAATGTATTGGCATGTAGAAACCCATCAAAGTATAATAATATTCTTCTTGTTACATTAAACTGCAATATTCAGTCAAATAAATATATTGTATAAGTATCCCTCTGTGTGTATGTATCCATACAAAAATGAACAGATAAAATATGTTTACATAAGCAGCTGGGCAGCAGTACTGCTAATGAAAATTACGCTGTACATCAACTGGTAAATACTCTCCTTATAAAAGAACTTTCTCAGAAAACCAATGATAATTGTAACAGACCAGAAAGAGAATTTAAGCAAAGTTCTGGATCACTTGCTTGCTGACTTTGCTAGAGAAGAGCTCAAGTTGAAGAGAATTGTGTTGATGCTAAAACTTCCTTTGAGTCTTTCATATTTATAGAAACATATTAATATGTGTTTCTATATTTGTTAAGGTGAATAAGCATGTTATATTTACATTGTGCGTGCCTTTTAAGAGGATTTACTGCTGATAATACAGAATGAATATCTAACTATATAGGATGGCATATTTATCAGTTCCTTTTTTGATGCATGAATGCTAACAGGAAAATCCAATTCTAACTTTGGAATATTCAAATTATTTTCCATTTTTAACTGAGGATACTTTGAAATTTTATTATTCTTTTTTATAAAATATTAGCCAAAGGTCTAAGACTGATGTCGTGTCTATATGGGTACATAAAATAAAAAGAAAGACAAAACCGGGGACTTTTTAATACATGGATTTGATAAAATAATACCTTATTTGCTGCTGTCAAGAAGCAGTTATTGTTGATTACCTGAAAGTTACTTGTGGGATTTCCATTAATATCATAATTTAAAGCTCTTCTGAAAGAAATACTTTAACTTGTTTTGTGACCATGATATTTTATATTTTGCCATAGAAAACAGTATGCATATTTTCAGCAAGAGAGTGTACTTCCCATAACACCTCAAATAACATATTCAATTGAAAATGCAAGCATGACATTCAGTCTTCATTTGCTGTTAGTGTCTATCTAAAAAAAACCCAAATTGATGGAGACAGAAAATTCTAATCTGATGCCCTAAGGCCAGATCCAATAAGACACTTAAGCATCTAAATTTGGTGCTAAAGCAACTAGCTTTTCAGTGGTTGTCCCCCATAAGGGAATCTTGGGCTGAAGTGAGCTGAGTCTTACATTCCTTTGTAGAGTACTAGGCAGGTACCAGTTAGGGGGTGCTATGAGCAACCACTGCCTCCAACATCACCCAAAAAAATTGTATGCAGCTACCTGGAGCTAGTAAGTAGATAAACACTGCCAGTAGGACTGAGCTATAAACTACACCTTGCAGACCAAATACAACCTGAGTCCAGGTCGTAAGGGTAAAGGTATGATGTTAAAATATACTTCCCTCTTTTACAAAAAGCACAGTGATTAAGGATACTACTCAGGAAATGTGTTCCACATCTCCAAGTACAGTGTGACTGACTTTTAAGCCATTGGTTATTTTGAGCTCTCTTTTTTTGAAACACTTCAGATCAATGAGCAAAAAGAGGATCAGGATTCAGCAGTCTAGTCTTTTATGTTCTCCACTACTTCCTCTTCCCTATCTATGCTTAACAGATAACATTACTGAAGAGCTGAAAGAGTATTCAGCACCACAAAAACCACCAAAAATCTGCTTCTCAAAGCTTCAGACATGGAAGTCTGCAGGATGTCATAGGTAAGCTGAACAGGATAAGTGATGAAATGTACCTCATCAAAACTGAGGGACTCGACTCTGTGTCACAGAAACTTGAAAAGACTTAAAGTCTTCTCTTAACATAGAAAACTGAATGGATCTTTTCTAATACGAATCCCATACTTCACATAAGGCCTTCTTCTTAAATCTGACTCAAAAAACCAAATGAGCATCATCAAAGAGTCCATAATTATAGATTACAAAATTAGATGCTTGGTTTCGGCTGTCAAGCATTTGAACGAACATTGTGTACTTGAACTTACCTCATTCCTCCCAGGACCATTTGCAGGTCTACAGCCTGCTTTCAGTAAAATTGGAAATGCTGCTGTCTTCTAAAAGCAAAGCAAAACACCTTTGGAAATCTAGGATAATTGATCTCTTGTCATACAGATGATGACATATTGATTTATGTATGAACTGTGAGGCAGAGGTACTCTGCTGTCCTCCATAGTCCAGACTAGGAACCTCACTGGACCACAACATAACCTTAGCAAACCTAAGTATCCTTCTTATGGAACTCAGGGAATGAGTGGAACTTCAGACGTCTACACTGGGTCTTGACCCAGCATGGAGCTAGGATGCAGCCAAGCTGCACACCGGGATTAAGCAGCTGCAAAATGTCCCCAGTACCCATGTTTTATATATGGCTATTGACAACAGAAACTCTTCCAGTTTTCCTACAACAAATAGTGATCCAGAGCCTGACGTGAACTTTCCAGTTTTAACAGACCGATCCATAGAACTTCATTTGATTGTTGGTGTCATAATAATAACCTGACTCAATGGAAGGTAGTGCCACTCGGAACTCCGCATTTTCCCCAGAACCTGAAGATATATTTTGAAGACAATCTAAAGGCAAATAATAAAAAAAACAAAAAAAAAAACAAAACAAAACAAAAAAAAAAACAAACAACAAACCCACCAAAAAACCCCCCAAAAAACACCTCAAAACCAAACCAAAGCAAACTAAAACAAAACAAAAAAACAAATAAAAAACCCACAAAAAACCCAAAAAAATCAAACAAACAAGCAAACAAAAATCCCCACAACAACCAAAAAAACAAACAAACAAACAAACAAAAACTGCACAGAACTACACAAGAGTTTTACTGGCAGCTTAAACTACTCTAATAAAATAAACTAGTTTTTGTCATTAATAATAATTCTTGCTGGATTTTGAATAGAAATACATATGATCTTTGAAAGACATATTCAGTTTGCCAATGCCAATGAACTGTTTCTAAATGTATTATACCAAGTTGTGTGGACTGGGTAATTTAGCTCCTTTCTACTATGTTTCTAACAGGTAAATGGCATTTTCTCTCCTGTATCCAGCTCATAGATCAGGTGAAACAAATGATTCACCCCTCTGACATTCAGAATTTGGTATGTTGATCAGTTGCCTCGGTTATTACTTTGTTCCCTTTAAATTATCAGTTGCCTGTAAATACATTCCCCCTGATCTCAGACAACTTCAGAGATTTTTCACCTTTTCATTTTTTTAATGGAAGAAGAGACAAAAAAAGACAGGGCCTTCTTTACTAGTAAGGATTTTCTAGGTTCTCCCAGGTTCAATTAAAAGATATTTTAGTTGCAACTAGTAGATTTCTGTCAACAAAAGGCTTAGAAGAAAACACATTAATTTTTAAATGCTTCATGATACTTATTTAGAACTTCTGATCCTTCCCTTCCCTTCCCTTCCCTTCCCTTCCCTTCCCTTCCCTTCCCTTCCCTTCCCTTCCCTTCCCTTCCCTTCCCTTCCCTTCCCTTCCCTTCCCTTCCCTTCCCTTCCCTTCCCTTCCCTTCCCTTCCCTTCCCTTCCCTTCCCTTCCCTTCCCTTCCCTTCCCTTCCCTTCCCTTCCCTTCCCTTCCCTTCCCTTCCCTTCCCTTCCCTTCCCTTCCCTTCCCTCTTCCCCCTTCCCCCTTCCCCCTTCCCTTTCCATTTCCATTTCCATTTCCATTTCCATTTCCATTTCCATTTCCATTTCCCTATTATTTTCCTTCTTTCTCAGCTGATGAAGGTGATGGCGTTTTAACAATGAAAGTGGCACCACCTGCACATGTGTTTGCATTTTTAAATATGGTCGCAGTCTGACTGATTTGCAGGGGTAAAACAGTTTCAAAATCTGATTGCAAGCTCACAATGACAAAACTAGATAATTACTATCTCCACAAATATCTGTAAGTCAAATAACTTGTTTTAATACAGATTAGATTAGTACTAAAGTTACAAGACTGATATGAGAGACATGATAAATGCAGTCATGACAGAAAACAATTTTTAATTTAGTAACCCCTATCAATCTAGATAGCCCATGAATATTTACCATTAATTCAGTAGGCTGGAACAGAGCAGGGGAAAAAGAACGAAAAAAAAAAGAAAAAAAAAAAAAGGAGGTTTGACCTAAACAGGACTGAGGAAAAAAGAGAATTCTCAGCAATTTTACTGGGATAGCACAATAAAAAAAAACCTTTAAAAAACCGAATGACATGCAAAAGTATTGCCGTTCTTAATATGTACTTCTCTTTGCAGAACTTACCAGTCGGATTATAGTTAAACAAGCAACTTCAAAGGCTGAAATAAAATCATTTATGGAAATTCAAAACAAACCTATTTGATCACATCATACTTCACAGCAGGGATACAATTTGCAGAGGCTGAGTGAGGGCATAGTGTAAGCAAAAACAGGTTGTGTGTGCAATGAACCAAACTAAATGGTTTCTATAAAAGAAATGTTGTTTCCATTAATTTTTCTGGTAATCTTATTAAAAATGCCACCTGTCCAGAATAGAATTGTCCAGGTTTTAATTCCTTTTCATATCTCAGTGTTCAAACACAAGACAGAGGAGGTAACATCTTATAGCTATTAAAATATGTCACAAAATGTCTTATTCTGAAATCTTCATAGCTACAGCAGTTTCTACAGCTCTGTTTCAGCGTCTGGGTATTGTACCTTTTACTTTTTCTCTTGTTGTGCTCAAAGAACTGACTTTTCTGATAAGCTTAAAGAAATTTTTTTTCAAAGCATGCATTGCTTTTTAAGCCTCTCTTTAAAAAAAAAAAAAAGTTTCCAGTCTGTAAGACCTAAAATTCAAATATATAAAGCAAATAAAACATAAAATGCACCGTTCAAAATTCCACCACCACCCCACCAAAATCCCCTTAAGAGCCCTGAACAGGAACTTTGAATACCAGCAAAGATGAAATGGTGCCATAATCAGCATAAGTGCATGTGGACTATTCACCTAGATCAAACACTTTGGTCATATACTCAATTAAATTTAAATCCCATTATATAATGTATACCAGCCTCATTTTATGCAATTCCCTAATTTAATGGCTTGGTATTAGCCTTTTTAGCTTTTGCACACATGGACTAATTTTCACGGTGCTCAGTCCCTCTGGGAAGTAGGTCATTAAAGTCAACTGGATGGAGACAGAAACTTAATACCTAAACAGTGTTGCAGAAGGGTCAGAGTCACAATAATAATGTAAAACAGTTTTTCACTCATCCTACTTTGCAATATTTATGAAATTTCTCCCTCATATATATATCCATTAATATTGGAGATGAAAAAATAGAACAATAATGAAAATTATTATCCTGTTAAAATTTGATTTCTGAAACTGAAAAGAAATAAATCAACAAAACAAAAATCTCAATTAAGAAATTAAAAACTGCAGTTTTAGTAATATTTAACTACCAAGACAACACTTGTTTTACACTGAAGCACTAGAATTATAATATTCATATTACCTTTCTCAATGTGTATTCTTTTTGTCTCATGTCCCACATCATGACCAGCCAGATCACCCTCCTTAGGTCCAGGCAGGACATTAGGTGACAAACCCATCAGCATTTGGTTCATAGAGAGCCCGTTCTGATGGACAGCTGCTAGACACAAGCGCAGGCAGAAAGAAATCAGCCATCATATTAACAATACTCTTTTTTATTTCTTTTACATAGTCTTCCTCTTAATTATACAAGAATTCTAACAATCATGAAGTTACTTTATTAGTGCTATCAGGATCCACATAGAGGAAAAGTTTCTTCCTGTTACTTCTAGTTTAAAACAATCAGATTTAAAAAGAAAGTTCAGTAACTTTGGATAAAGTTGGAGATTTGCAAGTATGTTCTTGCTTATTTAATAAGAATTGTTAAATTTTTAGTTCATTGTACAAAAATGCTTGAGTACCAATATTCCCAATATGCAGTCCCTAATAACCTCCTTAAATGAAGCATTGTGGCCTTTCAGGTGATAAACACTGAAAACACATATATTCTGTGCAACAGTAGAACTGCTTATTTGCTCATCAGACAGGTGGAAAAGCCCTGTCCAACAGCTTTCAGAGACTTTCATGAGTCTCAAACACATCTCAGAAAGGTGTATATATTTCTACGTAGGTAGTTTATATTTCTATGTTTTTATTCTGGAAAAAATGTCTTTTCAAGAGGTTTATGCCATTTTTAGTATTTTTTTTTTTTAATATGGAACCCATATTTCTGTACTAGTCATCTTATTCTGGCTGGCACCACAAAAGATGTACTTAAGAATCAGGTGTGATGTTAACAAATCAGATAGGACAGAAAAGAATTATCTTACAAATAAACAAGTTATTGAAGTGATCCACTACTTAGGGAACTCTGTTATGCTCACATGGAAGAAAAAAATGTGCAAAGGTCCCACTCCTCTCTGTAAATTATAGAGTAAGCTGAACAATACAATTTCCTTTTCCATTTAAATTAAAAAAAAAAAACAATTCCAGTAAATATCTCTCAATTTAGATTTTTGGGGTTTGTGAGGCTTTGTTGTTTTAGGTTTTTTTTTTAAGGAGAAGAATGGAAAAGGGCTTCATCAGTTGTAAACAAATATACTATTCAATCAAGAGCAAAAAAATTGAATTCCACATTTGTGAGATTTTTTTTCAGATCCTCACTTATGAAGTCTGCAGTGGGTTGATCCTGGCTGGACACCATGTGCCCACCAAAGCCACTCCATCACTCCCCCTCCTCAACTGGACAATGGAAAGAAAATATAATGAAAGGCTTGTGGGTCAAGCCTGGGGAAATAGATAGGTCACAGTATATGGGATGCCAATTTAATCTGCTCTCTGAATTGTCCAAGTGATAAGAAAACAGAATTTTCAGTTCGTCATAGTCAGGCCTCATTTCTTTTCTTTAGTAAGTCCTTTTTCATTACACACTAATGAAAGATCTCTCATCTGAAGGTCAATGAAGAGTCAGCTTCCTGAGTCTATGGAGAGCCTGAAAAGAAGCAGCCTAAAGAACACGTGTTGCATCTAATCAGTATACCTATTTCATACCACCTATTTCATACAGCTATTTCATGGCCTTCTATGCATGTGATAAACCCTCCAGTTTCACCTACTGGCAGATTCCACTGTGGAAAGATGATTTAAACACACAAAAACCTGCAACAGAGCAGTATTAAAGGGAATGGACAAGTGTAATATGAATTTAAGCATATATCCATAAAATAGCATGCATTTAAAACCTTAATTTCCATTGCTGCACTGGAATATCACAGAATTCAGAGTCTTTGCCATGTAATTTACATCCTGTATATGGAACTTTGATAAGAATGGCATCACTCTGGGACACTACAGTTTAATTTTACTCTGTCCCCTGTGAGCTATGAGTGATAATATTCTTTCTATCATATTTCTCACCATTACAAAATTTTGTATTTAAAAATTTATAAAGTATGCACACTCTTAATTTTTTAACCCAATTCTTCTCTTTATCAAGCAATTCTACCATGTAAAATATTGCTTATGAAGTCAGATTCAATTTAAAAATCAAAACCAAGTACCCAGATTAAATAAAATTCAGTTCCTTTTAAAAAAGTTTACACTATATGTTCAGTTCTAAAACTAATCCAGCAAATTGCTTCCTGCCTGCAATTCTGTATTTCATTGCTCATATCTTTATGTTTAATATGACATGATGGCAGTTTATATCAGTACCTGTTAATGTAGCATCAGATATTATGACACTGTAAACTAGGGAACATAACATTGGGAGATAGTTATTGCAGCTGAACTTCTGAGCATGAGACATATGAGATCCATTTAAGGCGAGAGCATTTTGGCCAGAAAAACAAGCTGCACCTATTCAGTTTTAAAGTGGTGAGAAGGAGAAGAATGGGACCTACGGATTCTGTCTGAAGAGCTCTCGGTCCGTGCAGGAGAACTGGACACACTGCTGCTTCGATGAGAGGATGGATGGCTGCCAGGTCTTCGGCCCTCTTCAAGAGAAGGAGCAGGAGAAGGGCTGTCTGGAACACGTTCCTAGAACACACAAAAAGTCATTGCAATAAAACGGCAATGTTAAACCAAGCCTCTGTTTCCAAACATCACTTCCCTAAACTGAACCTCCCTCCTAAATTACAATTTCTCTATTCATTCCCCTGTTGATATTTCCAGGACTTGCAGAGCATTCTCAAAGGAAACTTGGCAACTTTAGGACACTAGACCTAACATTTCAGCATGCAATGTGAGCACTGCTCATCCTATTAGGATTTTATGCCTTCTGGACATGCCTTCTGGACTACTTAAAAAATAAGAGGTTTGTTAAGAATTTGTGGTTGTTGTTGTTTTGGTTTGGATTTTTTGTTTGTTTGTTTTTTTTCTTTTTTTTTAAAGTTTTGTTTTATTTTCTTTACTCATATCATCATGCAGTTGAATTGGAAGCATACATTTTGGCTTACAGATGTTAGCCTTACGGGAGGAGGAATTATGTATTTCTGTAAATAAATAAAGATCAGGTACCGTTGTTTTATCTCATGTTGACTTTTACTTCACATTTTAATTTCAAAGAGGCTTCTTGAGCAACAAGATCTAATGGAACTGTTATGGATTATAAAGAAAACATAACCTCCTTATAGTACCTATACCAGTAACATGACTGATGTAAGTCCAAATGTCTGTTTTTATCATGGAACACAAACTTGGAATGAATCACACTTTTTGGATGAATGTGGCCATATCACTTCAAAATGGGAAAAACCACCATTCATACTTTTCTATCCAGGAAAGGCCTGGCAGGGTAGCCAAGAGGAGCTATGATGTATTTCAAGAGGTTCCTTGGTTTTGAAAACCAGAATGTGAGGACTGTGATGGCTTGAACTGCATATCTGCTATGTGAGAATTGTTAGTATGTAGCAGACAGATATATCTGATATTTACCAGAAGTTCAACACAAACAATAATCAAAGGGAGATGAGTGCAGAATAGTTCTTTCTCGAAAATTCACTGTCTTTCCCTGCAGTTTCCTTTTTACCGCTGAAAGTTCTCAAGACCCATTGCTAAAGTATGTGAAAGTGAAGCTGTTTTGGAAAAGTAGTGATAAAAATAAATAAATCCTATAGGGGAAATCTATTGGAAGGATTGAAGATATTAAACTAACTTTTTTTTTTTTTTTGCTTGTTTTTCTCCTTTTGATAACTGAAAAACTGACTTATAATGAAAAAAACTATGAGCCCAAACCACCAATCAACAAACAACTGCAGACATTCAACTCACTAAAAGCTTTTGGTAATGAAATAATACAATTAGTACGTGTTTAATAACACAAAAGAAAAGTCGCTGTTGCAAATGCATTTTCTTGAATAAAGCAGTACATTTCTCACACAGAAAAGTTCTTTTTGAGCAGTCATTATTTTATTATGCACAGTCACTAGACAAATATTTACTTCTCTGAATGCATTCCTAAGAAATTTTGCAACATCCTCAACTAGAGTAATCAATAGATTTGCTCAAGGTAAATTTCATAGAAAAATATCTACTGAACTTGAGATTCTGATTGCAAAGAGATTCAATGAGCATACTGATGGAGTGGGAGGAGATTTTTTAGAGCAATGTTTCAAGACATTTAAGTGGATTCCACTTTAACAGTCTTAGGTTTTTAAGTCAAAAACCTTGATGAGGATAGCTTAACTGCATCATAGCTCTAGGCTTATTATGACTTTGATTGTGTTTATATGTCCATGAACTGGGTATTCAAGAGGAGGATTATAATGCAGATGTTTTCAGAATGTAGAAGATTTATTTCTTTAGATTTGGGAGGATTTAAGCATGCACAGTGTACAGATTGATATAAATTAAAACACGGTGTATTTAATCATTCATTTAAAATATAATTTCACTATTTGGCATACAATGTATTGTTCTTAGAAGTGTTTCATTAAAATGAAATCCAGTGAGCACATAAGATTTGAATACAGAGCTGCAGAGTAAATTAATTTATTTAAACAGCTTAATTTGTTTATCCTATTTATTTATGTGTGCTTTTACAGCACGTATTATGAGACGGAGCAAGCAAAAGGAATGCACAGGACAACGAAATATAATTACTGTACAAACAAAACAGATAATGGGTTTTATTCTCACATAATATGACATAGACAAAATCCATGAGAAAACTATATATCTTGGCTTTATCAATTTATTTGTAAAATATCCTTTAATTCCAATAAAACATGGGATTGAACTAAATAGAAATGCAAAATAAACCAATTTAGTACCTTAACTATTGTTTTATATCCTTGCTTCATAGCTCCACAATCAGCAATCTAGTCTATAGCAAATTTTTGTGTTTGACAAATTCACTGCAATAATAAATGGCAATGCTACTAATAATAAATTGAAAAATTCTGTAGCTCTAAAAAAGTCATAGTAATAAACTAATGGTGCTGGAATATCAATATGTCTTCCTTAACAGAGATTTTGTGTAGAAAAGATTAATTTTGTTTGTGGCAAAATATTAACTCCATTTAACTTAACTCCATTTAAAATTTTTCAGAAAAGGAAATGATCAAAATTGTGTCCATTAAATAATGCACTTTCATACAAGTTACTCTATATGAAACAGCAAAGAAACAGAACTTATTGACTTACAATCCTGGTAATAGAAATCACCTAGGATTCTGTCCACTGACCAGTATTTTTCCTAAAACTTGCCTATTTTTTTCTCCATGTTTTGCTTCCCTATTTCTTTCTACAGATACTCACAGGTAAAATGTAATGTGAACAATTTAGGTAATATGCAGTAATTTAGCATATGGTTGACCAGCATTTCAGAATTGTTAAGACTCTCAGGTATCAGAACCAGAGGCTTTACTAAGCAATGGGCAACAAACTCTTAGGGGCCAAATTTGCAGCATTCCTTATCTTGGTGCTCTTCACAATTTGATCCAAATCATGAATCCTAAACATTTAAGAATCTGGCGTTTACCTCCTCTAATAATGTTCCTACCACAAAGAAATTTTCACTCTAGGGAACTCTAATGCCCTTTCTTGTACTCTTATTCCAGTGACAAGTTACACAGCCTCAATATCAAGTTCATTTCATAAATAACAGACTTGTTCCTGTGATACTGTGTGTTTTATTTTATCCTGTAAAAAACAGGTAAAATATTTCAGTATCAGAGATTTTAACACATGAGATTGAGGTTATCTCTAGAACTGAAATCACTCCAGTTTTTTTCCAGAATACTACATATCATTCACAAAATCACACTGTCTTGGTCTCCTCAAGTAAAATAGGAGAGTCTTTATGTATTTATCAACTTTTTTCTAAATGTCTCAAATAGGCAAATACTGCAAAATCTTATTCTGAAAGTTACTTTTCACTTTTTTTTTTTAAGAATTATCTTAATACATCAGTAATGGTATTTAGAAGACCAGAAATACTTTCTTGCCCATATCACGTCTTTGTCCATATACAAGGTCACATAGTTATACAATGTTAATTTCTTTCTTTGACTATTTTATTTCTGCTTCAGCAGCATGTTTTCCCTGTTTGAAAATTGCTTCATTACCAAAAGCCTTCCTCAAAATATATCAAAACACCAAGCTGATGAAGTTTAGCTGTTGTATCACTATTGAAAACATTTCAGGTAATATATGTAAGAATAATCCTTCTGCTCCTAAGAGGACAGAGAAGTAAGTGGTATCTTCTAGGTTCTCACCACCTCAGTTTTCCCACAAGTATTCTTTATTCTTTGCCATTCTTGTTCCTTAATAACAAAATTGTTGACCATTTCTGACAAAGTTTGAATACATGTTCTTGGAATAACCAAATCAGATTTGCATGCACAGTCTTCACCTCCTGGCTACTTCTCTCCTGCAGGTATTTAGTCTCAGCTTTTTACCATGTTCTAGTTTACTTTGCCATAAGACTCATCTCTCGAGTTTAGTCATCCTTTAATTTTAGTCATGGAATGAGCTCTAGACATGCGATTAAGTCTTGCTCTAAAGGTATATAATTTTTTTTAACTATTCAATTATCTTGCTCCTCTCCAGAATTGAACAAACTTCTTCAAGGATGTTTGTGCTTTAAGTCATTGAAATGCAGAGGATAAAGTAATTTATTTTCAAGATCATACTTTTCATAGTTTAGGTAACTTATGGAATTGTTTAGGTTGGAAGAGATGTTTAAAGGCCATCTAGTTTCAACCCATCTGCCACAGGCAGGGGCACTGTCCACTAGAGGAGGTTGCTCAGAGCTCCATTCAGCCTGGCTTTAAACACTGCCAGGTATGGGGCACCTACAGTGTCCCTGGACAGCCTAACTGCATGCTAGGGAAAGTATAAATGACACAAACTGTTTTATACAGTCGTGATAATAATCATCATTAGCAGCAGCAGCAGCAGCAACATCATCTTTTAATCAGGAGTGTGACAGACTAGGCTGGTTAATGACTCAAACAGTGGCCCACTTGACCACCCAGGTGCAGACAGCACACACTCATCACTGGAAGCTACAGCTGGGTGTAGAAAAAGATAAGGAAGGAAGCTGGTAAGATGTAAATCTTGCCAATTTGCCAGTGGGCTACTGTTTTTATCATGGCTATGCCCTTTTCATAATGGCTCAGGCATGAAAACTCCCCTCTGGGAAAGTACTGAGACATTCACACATGATCTGAAAGTGTTCACCCCTTCTGACAGGCCATAATTGAAGGTTCAACTGTGCTGACAGGAGAGGCAGTTGTGGCATCTTCAGAGGTGTCATGGATCATGAAAGACTCCTGAAGTATTCTGTGGTCCACAGCATTATAAAATTTAGTGTGAAACTCCTCACCTCAGGAGAGGAACCTGGATTCCCACCTGAACCTAAGCATATATAACTGTGGAACTTTGGTGTTTTGTGGGCTTTTCCTATTCCTGACAGATAAGACAGCTGCAATCACTTCAGCCAACAGATATTGAAATTACAACAATCAAGCCTTGTTGCGAGGTCCATGGGTGGTGATATCTTTCCATTCCTTTCCATCTTTTTTTTTTAAGTGTTATTTTTATGTTTTGATATTGCTATATTACTACACATAATAGCCTAAATGGCTACATATGTACTCCCCATTGCAACTAAACTGTTCTAAAATAAACCCTCCAAGTGTATATTTACGAAAACAGATTTGCGTCATTTCATATGACATTCAGTGCTGTTTTGCTCTAATCTGCCCCAAGGAATCTATTAACAAGAACCTGTGTTACTCTCACCCTTTTGGGATGGGTTGTAACAGGGAGCAATTTATATTATTTCCAATCTTTGTGGGAAGACACCTGTCTTCCAAGCCCTTTTAGTGGCAGAATTCTAAAAATGGCTTTTAAAAGTGATCAAAACACAGATTTCTTTCTTCAGTTCCTTACTGACTTATTTTGAACTCGTGTGAGATGTATTCCAGGAATAACTTTCTTGTAAAATGTCACATTTAATTTGACATTGCTTTAGCTGGATAAGTGTAAAGAAATTAGTTACTTGAGTATCTTTCGTATTTTCTGCAAACAGAATATTTTATTTTTACAGTTTTACTTTTTCATTCTGCTTTAGTCAAAGACAGTATGATGCTCTAAATGAACATTTAGACTCAGGAATTGCAAAAGTAATTGGACTAATAATTATTTCCTAACTTCCTTAGTCACTTCTATATGTGTGTTATCAAACTGACTGAATGCTATACAATTTTATTTCTATTTCCTTATCTGCATACTATCCGGTTTGCTAAAGACCTTTCTAACTTCACACTGATGCACATGACATTTTTCTCACCTTGTTCTTACAGATCCACTTCTAATCCCAATCAAAATTCAAGAGTTTGAATGTTTTGTATTGTCATTAACTACACTATTATCTTAAATATTGGACGTCTTTCTTCCAAAAAGAAAAGAATCCATGATGTTTACATATGATGTTTTTTCTCTCTGTGAATACCTTAAACTTATTTATCTTTTGGACCAATTAAGTTAATGCAATTTCCATTATACTTTTTACTTCTGCAATTTTTCATTGTACCTACTTTGCTGAATCACAAGAATACTGACAACTGAAAGCATAAAATGAAGAAAGAGATCAACTGACAATAAGACTGAATTGGTTTGATTTTTCGTGTCCTGTTTTCTACATGTATTATTACAGCAGAAGTTAAATGAGAGGAAGCCAAACAGTAGACTTCCAAATAATCCTTTAACAGTACTTCTCCAACAAGAGACCTAAACCTTGGAAATCATGAGCAGTACATAAAACACAATGACCTAGTCAGGAAGTGGGTGTCAATGGATAGGGCCATTACAGAGATTAAAAACAAGCAAGCAAACAGAGTCGATCCCTATCAACAGAAGAAAGAGCTTGGTTTCACATTCACAATGAATATTTCTTCTAACAAACAAAATGTCCTTCTAAGGTATTCAAAAAACCCCATGCAATATGCAAATATATAGACATGCAAGAAACTCTGTTCCAATTAGTTACTCCTTATTGGCAAGCTGGAGACACTTTCTGATTTTTTTAAGGTTTTTTTTCCTCCTCTTCTGAAAATCTAGCCTTACTTGAAAAGTAAGCTTAAGACGCATCACTAGGAATTCACCCCTCAAATTAAATCCAAACCACACATCCAGCCAAACACCAAAAATTCATCTGACTAGATGTCATTGTGTGTACTACAAATGTCTGCATCATAACTAGTCACCCTAGGCTCATTTGTCTCATTTGTGTGGGTACACATTTACGTTTCCAAGGTATAACTCACCTCATTCTAAAGTAACTATCTCAAATAGATCCAATGTATTATGCCCTAGTAGTCAGAAATATGAATCTCATCCCTTGTACCTGGCCCCATGGCCATATTGCATTAAGTCAATCTAACACTACATACATACCTCCCTGTTACACACTGTCACGGTTTGACACTGGCGCAATGCCAGCACTCCTATGAAAATACACTTTCTTAAATAAGTGCTGTGAGATATGATCAGGAACAGAGTAGAGTAGGCTTAAGCTTAGAAATAAAGGAGAAAGAATTTATTAAATTACTACTACTATAATAAAAGACACAGAATTCAGAATGAAAACTTTCTAAAACACCCCTCCTCCCCCACTCAATTTCTACTAAAACACAGTGAGACACTACCTGGGATTCTTGATCAAGTTGCTACCCTTCAGATAATTAATACTTAGTCTATCAAGGGAGAGAAGAGTTTCTCTTGCACCATAGACCCCCCCCGGAAACACAATTGTCACTTCTTGTGTTTCCATGTTATACATGGGAACCGCCCGGAGAAAATCTGTCAGTGTGACACTCTCTTTTTCTTGTCACAGTGCTCTCACCGCTGTGCATGGACAGACTGCTTATAGGGCTCTTTTAAGGATGCTTTGCTAAGGACTTAAAGAACAACAGTTCCGTTTCCTATTTTGGGACCACAGTCCCCCTCATTTTCTTCCTCCCCTGGGGCTGAGGGTCTAACAGCTTCTCCTTTTCTGGAACAACAGCCCCCCCCCATTTCCTCCTCCCCTGGGTCAGCGGGTCTCAAGAACATCTTCTTCTTGAAGACAGAGGGCACTACTACACTCTCTTCAACTCTTCTCTGTTTGCTCTATTCCTGTGCTCGTAGTCACTGAAGTAGGTGTCTTGGTTCACTATTGCATCTCCTTAAAAATTCAGTCTTTGTTGCAGGAGAAATTGGTTCAGTCTACGACTGAAGAGTAGCCAAAAGCTACTCTGTCATCTCTTCTCACCTAAAAATTTCTTCTTCTAACATCTCAGGTCCCAGATTGACTCTTTTCTCATTCAAATCAAGGAGGAGTAATATTTTACAAAGCCCTTATTTTTCAGGAAAGGGTTAAAAGTCTCGGACTGCCCGGATGGCAGAAATCTCTGCCCAGAACTCCAACTCCCATGACTGGGCACCTTCCCCCCCACCCCACTTCACTTTCTCTGTATCAAACCACAACACACACATGAATATGCAAATTTCTAAACATAAAGTTTGTACTACTTTCTGTGTGTCATGTGTAGATACCTGTTCTACATGCCACAAGTTCATTCATATGAGCATATGGCTGCTATTGGCTTCAAACTGCACCTCAGAAACATTCATGATAAAAGAAACAAGGATCCCACATTATTAAAAAAAGAACATGATTCCAAGTTACAGCCTACCATATTGAGTCAGCATCCTCTAAGGTCATTATATAAAAAGTGTATTAAAAGCTAAAACAAATAATATTAATCATATAGATAGAACTAATTAATGAGGTGGAACACAGCGTCCTCTAATATAAAGATGGCTAAGCCATAATAAAGAAGGTCAACTATACTTTGACCTAAGATCTACTCATTCTAAATGGAAAAAAAAAAAAAAAAAAAAAAAAAAAGGAATGTATCTACATACAAGTTATTTTAATATGGAGATTTTCTCTGCTATGTTCAAGTTCCTACAAATTAGATATCATATTCTGTGCAGTTAGGATAAAATTGAGTGTTATTTGATTTACATTATACCTAAAAAATTATAGGTATATTCCAATTTTCATGTTTGGTCACTTAACATGTGAAAGTAGTTGTTTTAGGAGCTGATAGACCTATTTTTATTCTGAAATATTTATTGCAGACTAATTACATTTTATTGTTTGAATGCTCTAAATCTAATTTCTCCTTACATAAAGAAGAAAACTTGATCATACTTCATGTATAAAGAGGAAATTAAAGTAGCTTCCCTCTTCAATTTTTACACATTCAAGAAGAGCACTTTAAAGTAATGTTAAAATTTCTATTTTGAATGCACAATGCACTAATGTCTCTAAAAATAGGAGGTTATCTGAAAAGTCAGGTGTTTTTCAGGTTAGGCATACAAAAAGGGTTTTTCTGCCAGTTTGGAATACAATCAATTTTGTTCTCATTCCCTGTCTGTAGAACACGTACAGCATATCCAGCTTCACAGGAATGCTGCCACTGCCTGCATAATGCTTTTCCTGTACGGCACAGAAATGTCCATAGAAAACTTTTGCCTCCAACACAGGATTCAAGACTCAGATCAGTGAAATGAACTTGTCCTTTTTCCTCTTAGACCTGTTTCCTTTCAGGTATGCTCTCTGGACTTGCTCACCACCAGTCTGACATGAGACATTAAAATGTACTCTGTTCAGCCATTTCTGTATGGCAGTGACAAATTTCTTATCTTTGGCTATTATTTGGACTTTTTGGGAAAAAAAATCACAGAAACACACAAGTCTGAGTTGGAAGGGACTCAGAAGGACCATCAAGTCCAGGTCTTGAATAAATGGCTCATTTGGGGATTGAATCCATGACCTGGGTGTTATTAGCACCAGTCTCTGACCAACTGGCCTATTATAGGCAAAAAAAAAAAAAAAAAAAAAAAAAAATAGGAACATTAAATTACATCAACAAGAGCATACATATTGGCGATGAGAAATGAAAAAGTGAATGGATTCCAAAATAAAATTTCATGTCAGAATAGTCCTATAAACAGAGTTATTCTAAAAAATAAAATCTGTCAGCAGCTACCTTTCTTAAATAAGTTTGCAGTAAATTTCTGCTATTGGCTCACAGGAATATATCTGTCTATATACAGATAGATTTTTAAAAAGGTATAAAATGGTGTAACACAACCAGTACTGTGACAGATGTGAGGGAATTAGCAATGTTTAGTCTGATATATCCACTACACAGTGGAAAACTACTGTGCCACTGCTGTCTCCACTTTTTCAGCTGGACATATTGGTTTCTGCTATTTTATTCTTAATTCTTTCTATAAGTATTAGTCACATATGGATAAATTGCAATTTTTGATTCTGGCATGCTGCTGCTCTGTTCTAACTTTTACAATGTAATTTCAAGTTGCTCTTAACATAAGGTATGTCCTTTATATTTTCATATATCTTTTTGCTGAGTGAAAAAAATTGATGTAGTGAAACTGCTAACAAGCTGAGCCTTTGCAACCATGGGCAGGTGATGAAAGCCACTTCATGACTAAAGCATCCCCAGGTCACAGCTGTCACAGTCACTGCAATTCATTGTTGTCACAATCTGCTGTCCCTGCTTGTTGCTGCTCTCCTCTTATTCATCCAACTCATATATCTAAACATTCCATTACAAAAAGACATCTAATGTTCGTCTCATGTTCAAAAGGGCACAACACTCTTCTGAAAAATAATTCTGAAGATTTTAGGGCTCAGAGTTCACTGCCAAATCTAAGGTGTTGCTTTGTAAGCCTTCCCTTGTAATTTTGTCTTTGTCTCATCTCCTGAATACAGCAGGATAAAATGTTTAGTTAGTACATGATCTCAGCTTTATTCCAGCATCTTATCATGAAGAAATGAAATATTGCCCAGTAATAGAAAGGCATTTGAAGCTTTGTGAGTTTAAAGATAACAGTGCTAGCTGTGAAGTCAGTGAATTGGAAGGAAAGGTCAGCAAGTCATTTGCTGTGGCACTGTTCACAAAGGCAATCCTTCTATCCAATGAACCCGGTTGTTCATAATCTGAAGACTTTGGTTTTCTAAGACTTAATTTTGTTCTTTGTTGCTTAATTAGATATGATTATTATTGATTTACTTTTCGGAGTAGAAATTTCTCACAGGCCTTCTAACTTTCAAGCAGACTTTACACTGGCAAACATGCTGTACTCTAATTTCAAATCTATGCTGTTGTTTCAAATTACAACTACAAACTCTGAGATGAGTGATTCAAAACTTTTCAATTTGTGGAAACATTGATACTAAGGAGAAAATACTTCAGTAAAATTAGGGTTTAAAAATGAGTCAAATCATAATGAAAACAAAATCAAGATGTCTGAAAATAATAGCAATAAAAAACTGGAAGCTATAATTCTAATAACAAACAGTTTCATGAAAGAGAGCAACCGCACTATTTATCTATTCCTGTAAAAATAAAGAAAAAGGAGGTTGACCTTCTCACTTACATTTATTCTTCAAGTTATTTATTTTGATTGTAGTATAAGTTATTATTCATAAACATTACGCTGCCAGCACAAGGTTCAAGAAGTATGCTGATTACAGTTTCCTGCTCAACTGCTCAGTGCATATAATTCAGTGGGCATTAAAATCACAGCTTCTTACTATGCCTTGAGAACAGGTAAAGTGCCAGTGATATTATGTCCATCCTCATGGGAAAAAAATCACCTAATAATGACCTCATGCTTTTAAGTTTCTGGGGTTTATGTTTCAATCCTATTCAGTATTAAAAAATAGGAACATAATTACTTAGCTGTGCTACTTCTATCCACATGACCATATCCCTCTGCAATAGATAGTAACAGAGGATATAAATCTAGACATATGCTGTACCACAATGGGGCTGAAGGAATGAGTAGGAAACAGTAAGTTCCTTAGCCCTCATAGTACTGTTGAAATAACTATGTGCAGCAAGATCTTACATGTAGAAGTGAGTTTTGAGTGACCGATCAAAACTCGTGCTTATGGATTCACCCATAGTAGAAATGAATTGTGAGCAGTAACTTACAGGCCTTGACTGAAGAAGTCACAACAGCACTTGGGTAATGTGATCTTCTACATAAAGGACTCAAAATCCTTAACTTATTAGTGCAAACTTCAAAAGAAATGTGTATTTCATCCTTTTATGTGCACACTTTCCTAAAGAGAACTTAGGTTAATTTGGTCATTTAAAAACATTTCATTGAAATCCACATATTTTTATATTATGGTTATGTGCAAACCAGATGGGAACATGAAACCTGGTTTGTCAAATAACTTGCACAGGATGTTATGCCAGGAGTTATGCAGAAGTTGGCAGCTACAATGAATATTTAATTAGCATGGATATGAGAGCTGAATTTTCAAAAATGACATTGATACCTACTGTAGATTATTAATACAAACAAATGCTTAAATAAGCAAACTTTTGGAAAGAAATTATGATTTTCCAGTTATAAAGTGCAGATAGAATGTTTCAGAGAGGCTAAATTGTTAGATACTTTCAAAGTCTTCACCTTCATTATATGGAATCTATCTCTGCTAAAGAAAATAGATGAGCTACAAAAATGAACTTGTTAAGAAGTAAACAACCCCCAGGATAAGGAAAATTTTCTGGTATAGGACTGCCCACAGTTACAATAATATACACAGTTATATGACAGTATGTCCCTTTCAGAGTACAATAGTTTTAAACCTACTAGACAGGTTTAGATCACATGAGCTAAAAGTACTTGTCAGTTAAGTGCTTCCTGGGTCCAGCAATGTTCCCATAATGGGGTTAGATCTGTCAACAGAGCAGGACTTGCTTTCCACAAAAGGAAACCATTTTTACATGGCCTATGAGAGATGCTGTACTCAAATGTACCTGACTGTGGTAACTGGAGACAAAGATAGTGGTCACACTGCAATATGCTCCCATAGACGTATTTAAATGTAGGCCATAGTAACTTAAGCAGCTTTAATAGCTACAACTAACTTGTAAATCAGCTTTACAAGCTAGAAGTCAGCTTGTTAAAGTTTAGAAACAGAAGGTTACCAATGCTCATGAAGGTCAAATTTTATACTCTTACATATGAAATAAAATAGCTCATAGAAAATGAAAGGAGGGAAAATAGCATGAAAATAGTAAAAACAAAGTTTTGTTGGCACAGTAATTCATATGTCAGGTGTCATTTAGCATGTGCTCCATCTCAGTCTTCATTTTTTAAATACCCCAGTAGGACCAGTGGACACTGGTCCAATTAAGAAAATAAATTTAGAGGACTGTTCTGTGCTACTTCATTCTAATTTTTTCTGGAATTTGGCAAATTTAGTTTCTGCATTTTTAAAGTATCAAACCTTTCAGCCTTCTTCAGATAACTTAGAGCATTTAAGCTCAAATGCTTAGATTTTAAAGTTGGAAGAGCAATCCCTTCTAATTTAAAAGTAATTTTTTCCATGATATCTCAAGGAACATTAGATTACAGACTATGAAATACAAGAAATCACAAAGCTGTGTATTAAAATGCTTTGAGTGTTGCTTTAATACTGATTTAGAGAGATGGAGGGAAACTGAGATGGTAACAGTGGCCACCAGTAGCCTGTTGTGCTCTCAGAGTCACCACACTTAGTTTTCTTGTATTTACTGACTTACCTTAGAACATCTGACACCTATAAAATATTTATGATGCTTGGGAGCGGGCTACGATTTGGTGCCTTTTGGTTTGGGTGGGTTCAGTTTGGTCTATCCTATAGTTACCTTAATAACAGATGTCTCCACTCTGGAGGGAGGGCTCTGCACTTGTGCTGCTGCTGCCATGTTGGCAATGGTGCTGAGGTGGTTCATTTGGCTCATTGCCATCGTGACGGAGGCTGGAGGTAGGCTCACGGGAATCAGTGGGTGGGGCATCATCATAAAAGGAAGTTCCAACCCTGTTGGGGAGAGAAACAGAAAAATACGTTTATGTATATTTTCTTAAGCACTGTCTTCTTTTTCTCCTGATGGACAATTTTCAAGTGACAGGTGACAAGATGGTTCACATTGCAGGAAAAAGCAGCTCTAAGTCAGTTCTCTTCTGGGAGATGCAGGGGTGAATCACTAGCAACCATGGAGGGTTTCTAGCCACAAGGAGAGGCTATTAGACCTTTTAGTTTGTTCATATCTGTGTAATGTATGATATCATTGCTAAGCCATGGCTACTTATTATAGTTTTTGATATCTGCTGTAAGGTGCCTTAGAAATGCGTCATTATGCCACTGATGCACAGGTTAGCAGTTATTTTAAGTATCAATTTTATTGCATATGTATTTGTTCTTTACTGTCTTCACTTCCCCTGCTTAATACTCTAAAGGAAGTATTCCAGTATTCCGCACATCCTTGATTTTTTTTCATTGCCTATTTATAGAAACACAAAAAAAAAAAAAAAAAAGACAGGGACTAGAAAACTGCTGATGTTAGTGCTTAAAGATGTCAACCCGTACCATTTGGCAGAAGGTGGTTCTGTTGAAGAGGGTTGAGAGGATGGCTAACTGGAACATTATGCTGTCCAGGCAAGTTGGGGTGGTTAACAGAGGCCTGTGATCCTTGGGTGGGGGGAGACTGAAGTTTTTCTTTATCCCAAGAACCATCACTGCTGCCTGCGGGGAATGAATATATATTATTCGGATGAATGAAGACTCCAAATTTTCAATTTCTGAATTTGGAAGCAAGGCCAGCATTCTAACCTTTTCTGCAAGTGGAAATTTATTTTTTAATTTTATTTTTAATATGTGGGTTGGGGAAAGGACTTTAGGGTTGGGGGTTTTTTCCACCCTCTGAAAAAGGAATGTAAGAATGACTTTTTTAAAGTAACAGGTAGCACAAATTTAAAGTATTAGAGTTGTGCTCATTCACATGAAGTTTGTGTTTTGTGTATATTGTACATACACTTTTCTCATACTTAGAAAATAAAACTATATAGGGCACTTTTTAATATGTGAGAAAATATTTTTGCCTGTAAAATGTCTAACAAAAAATATGTCCTGTTATGCCAATTAAAATTTAAAGTACAGTTGTATTGTGTCCTGTATTTGTGAATAAATAAACATTCTTTGAAGTAATTAAAAAATTAACTTTTTGAGGGTACCAATATGCATGCATATATGCTTTCCTGATAATTTTATTCTGTATATTCAATTTTTATTTCATATTATTAATAAAAATGTGAGGGATTACGTTGATTCTTGCAGTCTTCTGGTAGTGGAACAGACTAACAGCAAAGAAGAATGGGGATAAACAAGTACTGAGATGAGAAATAACTCATTTCTTTGAGAAACACCCTTTTTCACTATTGCAGACTTCTTCATAAAAAATAACCATAGAGTTAAATAAGATACAATTAAAGGACAATACACTCTGTATAAAGGACAATAATAATTAATATCTCATTATTAATTTCTATATTTATATGCAATGAAAAGGTTAAGACCTTCCAAACTGACAAACTGTATTATTCTCAGTGTGTACTTATATATAATGCTGAGATTGAGTGCATGTATGTTTATGCAAACACAATAATCTATACACTCACTGTATGAGTTTATTTATCATACACAATCAATAAACAATGTTGAATATATTAATAAATATGGATATATGCATGCATTCTCAGCAGTATTAATATACCCATCAGCAATATATGATTGCTTCCTTTTTCAAGTAGAGCACAATTTCAACCTCCTGACTTTGAAAATGTCTACTATTTTCATGGGAGCATGTCTTGACAGGGACTTCAGGATGATATAAGTCAAGATGCATTTGATCTATGTTCAGTTTCTATTTAGCATTATGGATTATAGCAAAGTATATATTTCTAAATGTTTTTCTACATACATCCTACTCTTTAATGAACAACAGAGCCTGAAAAACAACAGGAATGACACCACCTCCTTCTTACTTCAGTAGAAAGGGGATAAGCCTATTCGTCTTGACATATTTTAACGTCGTTTTCATTGGATGACAAAAGCACAGAAGTTGGTAGAATTCCAATTTAATTTCTCTAGATCTATTAAAAACCTGATTGTAAAAGCTGTACAACATAGTTTATAATGAAAAATACTCCATTATTGCCATGATTTTCTTTCCCTAGTTACTTCAGGAAGACAGTTAGGGCTCAATATAAATTCTAACTCATTAGCTCAATACTGTTTCAATCCCAGTGTAAATTGTTCAGAAGTAGGTAATGAAAATTCAGTCCAAAGTCTCCCGCAATGAAACATAGCAATTTTATGAAACAATGAAAAGAATCAATTATACGAGATACTTTTATTATTTTACAAGAAATTTTCATAACCTTTATGCAGTGAACATACTTGAGATGGTAAATGCATGATTCCAATCTCATGACCTCTGACAAATGAACATGTTTTCTTGTATTTTGAGAACTAAGACACTCTCACAAAGACTTAATACACATTTAAATACATAGTAAACAGTGAAATCTTATCTGGAAAAACTTTTTTCCCTTTTAATTTCATATTCTCTAATTTTCTGCTCTTTACCACTGCAATGTACGTATTTCACTCCCTATCATCCAAGCCTACCCCACCCTCTTGTTTTGCTTAATCCTTTTGAAGAGTTTACAGCAATCCATTGCAGCACTCCAGCTGTGGAAGGCATCCCACCATGTCTTCGTGCTGGCAACTCTGCCACAGTTTTCTGCTGCACAATGGCTTCCAGCTCTTCCTGTTTGGTGGCCATGTTATGCACTTGCTCTAGATGCATTTCAGCTGGCCTATTGATCCCACCACCTTTTTGGGGGAGACAAGTAACTCGTACATGACTATTCTTAGGTACTTCTGCAATTTCTAACACGTCAATAACCCACTTTGCAGTCTTTGCCACCACATGGCTCTCCATCCTCTATCTCCAGTGAGATGGCAGAACAAAGGACCTTGCTAAAACACTGTCCTTCAAAAACTGCTGTGCCTCATCCAGACATCTCTAATGAGCTTGATTTTATCCCTTTCCCCCTTTAAATCTAGGTTAAAGCTCTTTCAATGAGCCCTACTAACTCCTGTTTCCCCTTTGAGCCAGGTGTAGCATCTCTTATATATATGAAGAATACAAATAATACATAAATATATATTAGTAATTATATGAATATTTGTTAACATTATAAGGAGGATGTTTGCATTTTATACTGCTGCTGAATTGCCAGTAATGAGATTTTTTTTTTTCCCTATTTTTATCAGCAAGATCTTCTACACTACAGTTAATTTCATGTTGCATGCTGATGTTTGATATGGAGATGGAGTCAATTCTTCTGTGACCCTTCGTAACCTGGTCACAGAATTTTGCAAGGTCAGTTATAGTTTGCCAATTATGGCTGTGCTTATGTGGCTAAGAAATTAGAGCTTTTCTAAATCAGTACTCTTTTCTGCCTCAAAATTACAGTGTCTGCTGTTTTAGCATGATATTGAACCCAATAATAATTTTGGAAGAGAGATGACAAGTTTCAGAAAGTCAAAGTATCAAGGCTAGCATTTAGCGACAGTGTCCTTAATACTTGTAGTCTGGAATCATCTGTTAAGATCTGCTTATATGGAAAATGATTTCTAGGCAGAATCCAATCCGTAACATTAGAAACCACTTTCAAACTTCCGACTGTCGAGCTCCTGAACACTTGAAGTGAACAGACACAGATACAAAAAGTCTTGGACATTCACTGTGTTTTTCTTATGCTCATTAAACAGAATACTTTTCCTCTTAGAGGAAACAGTTATTTTCATTAATGTCAAAGCAAAACAAGTGTTATTCTTTAGACACTATTCATTGTCTGCACAACAAAGTGAAAGCTATCGGTTCTGTCACTTTTTACATTTGGTTTTGATTTGATGCATACAGTGGTTTCAAAGAGTATTAAAAATCTGTTGCTATCTTCCTCTTCACTTGTTGCCCTGCTGGAGGCTTATGTTTTTCCAGTTTCCATCAGTGGTTGTCAACTCTTTGTAATAGGATTAAAAGCTTGGACACCTGATATCCCTGGGTGCTGCAGTTCACCCTCATAAAAGCTGTTTGCTTTAAATTGAGAGAAAATCAGTTTTTAGTGGCATAATTAATTAAATTATGCAAAGTGTTCCAGATTCAGCATAACACTTTCTGAAGCCGCAATTGGAAGCTCTACATTGCATTCAAACAGCATTTCAATTGACGCTGCACTAGGCTGACCATAGAGTACCATTTTCAAGGCTTTCAAGCACAAGGGATCCAATTTTGAAATGCAAATGCTTACTGTTGAGTGCTCAAACCCCATACATGTGTACTTGAATAGGCAATTTGGTAGCCAACTACATATTTCATATATGATAGTGCTAATACAGGCACTCAAAAATTTGAAATGAAGTTCCAAATATAAGTACACATGCTTAAACAACAAGCTCCGATGATCTCACATTTTCTCATGATGTACAGCTCAATGGAACAAGAATGACAATACTTTTTCACAATTTAAAAGGCATAGTACGGAATCCATTGCTTTCCTCATCACCAATATTTCAGCACATATTTTCCATAATGTGAGTTACCTTCTTCCATAATCAGCAGTTACACAACAAACCATTATTTGCACACTGAAGTGGGTCCGTAAAAGCCTGATGCCTGGATTATTTGTATTCATTAGTAGCACAATTAGGTAGCTAAGGATGATAATAATAAATTGAAACAATTCTGGACGAGAAGGTAATGCAGCCAAGAAAAAGAAAATGAAGCAGAAAACTAGTGTACAACGTCAGCCTCGCAAACAAATGCTGATCTAAACATACCAGGTTTGTTTTTATAATAATTCCTCTTATTTGCAGACTCCTTTTCCTTTTTTCATTCTGACCCTATTAGGATTCAGTTTGCTTAAATTTCTGTTTCCACAATGTGAGCTGAACAGTTTAGTTCCTGTGATAGTCAACAGGGATCCAGCCAAAAGGTTCTGGAGAGCTGTTGAGCTCACTCTGTGGGAGACAGGCCTATCTTTGGTCAGCTGAATGTGCATCTGCTGCTTCCAAAGACTACAGTGACCCTTCTCCCAGACTCAGTTCAATGGCCTAAACACACATTTGAATCATGTCTTATAGGGTTGTGAGTACCACACGACACCTGCAGGAGACCCCAAGGCTATCTGGAGGTGTAGATCAGGCAGAATACTCGAGGGTATCTAAGGTAGTAGCATATATCTATGCCCAGGCAACCAAGCCAAACATTTTTGATTATAGGTAGTTTTTAGAAATTGAAATTAGGCTATCTGCCAGGCCCTTGGGTCTTCCCCTTCCTTTCATGTGGAAAACTTGATATTTTATGGAATTACAGAAAAGAATTCAAGCATGTCTTTAGGCAAGTGAACCCCAGAACTGGCTCAGGAATAGTTTCAGGAACCATTATATACACAAGCAGTATCACATAGCAAAAACAAAAAAGAGTCTGACTTCCCACTAACAACTCAAACCACTTTTTTTTTTTTTTTTTGTGTGCTACTGATCTCCTTTTAGTCTCATAATCTTTCTGTTATCTTCTGTGTTTGCTGAAACAATTTGTATCTCAGCAACAATTACCAAACAAAGCATCAGTATCAGCTGTCTTGGATCATTTTTCTGAAGTGGACTATTCACGATCTAGGCTATTTATGTCCACTGGAAAATATGCATAATCAGCGTGCTAAAAATTGGTAATCTTAGCCTCCTTACAGTGAGGAAGCCATTTCATAAACTGCCCAAATCAAATACTGCTGCTTTAGTCTTTGAATGGTTATAAATTTGTGATTTGATTTCTATATAATTCAGTTTCCCAAAATCAGATGTACAATTTATCTGCGATATACGAGTGTTGTGAGACTGTATAAAGAACACATGTCTACAGATAAAGGCATTTTTGCAAGGTCTTTATGTTACTGCTACATCATTAAAGGAAAGAAAACACCTTTGCCATTTTTAAACAGTATCATCATTTTAAACAGTATTTTTGATATTTGATTGCTACCTCTTCTGAGACCACAAAGTGATCAGGAGAGAAAGTACTGTGACATAGAAAAATAAGTTCCCCAAGTCTTCTCTGTAACCCTTTGTATTTGGCTTTACATAAGGATTTTTCTTTTCTTTTTCACCCCCTCAGAAGGTTTTGCACTTTTTGGGGGGTTTTTGGTTACAAAATCATGTTTATGCTCTTAAATAAGCCATGAGCAATGTGGGCTCTCAATTGAAAGTATTCATAATTTTCTCTAAAATAGCAGGCTGATGGGTCTGGTATTTGTAATTCTGCTATTATCCTGACAGATTATATACATGTGCAGTAGCAAATTAAAGAAAAAAAAACACACACACAAAAACTCCCTATCCTCTGATAAACATTTTCCATATATAAAGGAGAAGCCAAAAGAACCTTTGGAATTATATACTGTTTATTCTTTGCTGACAAAAGTAGCAATCTGAAAAACAGTTAATAGCCTCAATCATGTAGACTGCTTCATTCACTGTTTTAATTTTATTGCATACTTGTTTTGTGGCAACAGCAAAGAAATTATAACTGCATTTTGCACCATAATCCAAATTTGTACCCACTTTACTTTTCCTTTATTTATGTTCTGATAATAAAAACTGTAGTAGAAACTGTTAATTCCAGGAAATAAGATTGAATTCTAAATGCTGAATACCAGAGTATAGGTTTAATCATTAATCAGGAAATACTGAATTTATATAAGTTAATAAGTGAAAGCATTTTTTTACAGTTACAATGAATCCCATAGAATATAGATATTTTATAATAATCCTTCATTATTTCACAAAAAAAAGATTAACACAGGAAAAGCTTTTTAAAATTCAATTTAATGAATAATGAAACTGTCCAAGACAACTGAAAGCTCAGCAACTCAGTTACAAGCTGTGCGACATTTACCTAAAAATAGATTTTCCATTTGTCTCCTTTTACTAATACCTAACTTGTGCTAATTTCATAGATAAAATCCAGTTTATTTTTATGGTTATATGATCTTAAAAGATAACAATGAGATTTCAGATAAGGAAAAATAAATTTGTGACATCATCAAGAAACAAATAATGAGATGTGTTGTATGCACTGTGTTCAAGAAAATAAAAACTGTTTTCACCTGGTTAAATAAGTTAACTTCAGACCAGAAAGCTGGAAGTACAGCTAGTCCCTTGAGGCAGAGTTTTTAAATATAAAGACTAATGATCTATCAGAAGTCAACCAAAAATCACTAAAAACTACATTTCCCTTCTTTCTCAACACAATAAACATCACAAAATATTTTGCAATTTGCAAAGTGTTTGTAAAAAAATTGCCCATTCAGTAGATAATTAATATATTACTATATGTAGTCATTGCATGCAATTGTGGATATGAATATTTTCTGTATGCTTAAGGAATAAGTAAGAGTGCCTGGCTGAGTAGTCTATAAGAATATGTTTAGAACATTTTCTGAAAAATATGGGTTTAAGTTTTTTTAGTGTAAGATCCTGTTATTTCAGTTTGTAAAGAAAGAAATTATCCTCATTTGATTTGTTGCTCTGTATAATCAGTATAACAGTATAATAGGCTTCCTTTTTAGTATAGTGGAAACTAAAACAGACAGGTCCAGAAACTTGTCCAAGGTGAAAGATACAAGTTTGAGTTTATGAGTGATTCATGCCTACAAGTAAGTGACTAAGCTTTCCTGAAAATATGGATTTGGATGGGATTTCGTGATTAATACACTGGTCTGATACAGGCAATTCCTCAGTTGGTGTAGACCCTGATTTTTGATCCTTATCACCTCTACTCTGAGTTTTTCACAGCCCCTAATTCTATATTAGCAGTGCACAGAACAAGAAATGCAAACCAAAGCAATATACCATGAATGTATTCAGTAACTTGTCATCCCCCTTTTCTTTCTCTTTAAAAAAAATTCTCAAAAAGTTTTGAAAAATAATAACCTAATTACTGCCCCTTTAACTCAAGAAGAAAAGTTCTGCAGATTTTCAGGACATCCAAGTATGGCTGACATTTCTGGATAAAGTATAAACTAAAGAAAAACAAATACTAGAAAATCCTCAGTAAATACACTGTAGTGCAAAAATTAATTGCATAGACAAAATGCAAAAAGTGAGTATGCTAAGCTTTCTAATGTCTTGTAGTAGATAGACATAATTGTTAGCTAGTTCACACTTTGCCCCACCTGTTCCAGCTGTGTTACAATATGAAAAAATAAGAGAAGCACGATATATTGGGCTTGAAAGGAAAAATTAAAATTTAAAGTGAAATGAAAAGTGAGAAGGTCTCTCTAAAAACATGTTCAATGTATTCCAAAGAAGGTGCACCAGGGATGAAAATGAAAAGCAAGGAGGTTGACAGATTACAGGGAATCAAGTTTATTGATGACTTTTTTAAAAAAAATGCTTAACTAAAGAGGAATATTTCAATTTCCATCACAAATGCTGCACAAACTCATAACAGTACGTTGGCTCTAAAAGGTTGCGCACAGAATGCCTTCTTGATCATTTTTCAGATTTTTACTCACTGAATTTTTTTAGTAGTTTTCTTAGGGAGGAAGGGTAAATTATCAAAAATCAGTCCTTATTAATCAACAGATTAATATCCAGTCTTAAGCAAAGTTGATTGCAAGGTCTCATAGCAATTATAATCATCCCTATGCTCTCTGGGAAAACAAATGCAAGCTGGCTGCACGAAACCCCACCAGCTGCAGCAAGTCTCAGGCACTCTCCAGAGCACATGGCTGTGCTTCCCATTCAGGGAAAAGGAGACTTATGTTTGCCCATATATTGGCTTGATGAGCAGCATGGGGCTGGACAGAGGTTTCCAAATAGACGCTGTGTCTCCTCCACTCTAGAAAACTGCTGTGGAAATGCCAGAAGGCTGCACAAGCTCTGAGGGTCACAGAGCCTCCTTTGGGAAGCTCCCCAAAGGAGAGCTTTCCCCCTCCTTTGGGAAGCAGGTGCTAACGCTAAGCTTTGTGAGGAATTGTCTTACTTTTGAGTTGCCTGCACAGCTTTGATTTAGCTCTCTCATGACCATTCCGATAATAGTCCTTAATTTTTAGGTCTTATATATTCCTTATGCAAATTTGCAGCATGTAATAGGTCCAGGTCTCAAAGAAATCCAGTGATGATGATGATTATTATTACTATTATTATTATTGTCATCATCATCATTAAAAAATTCATTTTTCTAGCTTTTAGGTGCACAACTTCACTACTTCAATGTTATTTGAATACACATGTATGTATCTGTGTGCACATCTCTACCTTTATGTCACACACACACATAAACAAAATGTGTAAATACGTAAGTGGTACAACAAATTGTGAATTAAGAGTTTTACTAAAAATATCTTCTTTTCACATGCTTGGATTTGTAAATGGAGCATATTCTCCCACCAGTTCAAAATCTAGTACATTCAACCTAGCAAACAAATTCATAATGTGCTTCCTTCAATCAAGAATAAAGTATACGTTATCTTGTGTTCGGCGTGGAGTGAGAATCACTATTACATCTCAGCTGTTATTCAGCACTTCATTATGCTGCAGTAACTGTGTTGTACACTTAAGCCTTTACGTTTTTTTCTATAGGTCCATGTCCCAAGACAGATGACCGTACCATTTTGTTACTTAAAGGAGGAAATCTTACCTAAGAGTTTATGGATCCTGAGTTCAGGACTGCTGAAACTGCTTCTGCACTTGATTTATTGTTTTCTCAGGATGACAAAGAAAAAGTTACAAGTAGTATGACTAGTAATAACAGTAGTAGTAATAATATGTGACAGAGCAGGTGGACACTCCTGGCCCCAAAGGGCTCATAGTGTGAAAATACAGAAAGAAACAAGTAAATATACACAGACAATAGGCTACAAGGAATTTTCCTCAGTAAGAAAGATCTACACGTAATTGAATATTTGTTTTAATTGCTTCCCACAATTGGTTTTGTTTATGCAAAAAGGATCATTTTCTCTGTGAGATTTAGTCTACCACCATTCCCTACTTATGTACTGATACCCTACTCTACCCAGAACTGCTGCTGGTTTTTCTGACTGAAGCCTTACAAAAATGATCAAAGGTAAAATCTACACACAAAGGCAGCTAAAAGTATGAAATTGGATTAAGACGGTAGGAATGTGAAAATGATACATCTTAACCAGCAAATTTTTCAAATATTTCGTTGGACTTTTGTGATTGGGGGAGGAGGGGAAAGGAGGGTGTTACTACTTTCTAATTAATTTTGGTGGGTTTATTTCCTTTTTAAAATTAAAAGAAACCACTATCCTAAAATTATTTAACACAAAAGATTTATTTACTTTAAAAGATCACTGTTATCTATAACCATTTCTAGTGGCAAAAATTTTCACCTACTGTGGAAGAGACAAAGGTGTGAAGCCAGTGTTTGACAAAAAAGTCTATTGTCATTAGATGAAAGCATGTTATAATAATTTATTCAATATTGGCTTTACAGTTGCATCTTTCTTTTTTTTTTTTTTGATAATTTATTCAATATTGGCTTTACAGTTGTGTAATTTTTTTTTCTATAGTAGTTCTAGGACAAGGAAGTTCACCTAAGCTATTATACCAAGATTTAGTACTCTGAACTTTACCAAGCCCACATGAATCTTATTCATTGTAGTCATTCCTGTATCTTATATCAAACTGATTTCTGAAGAATGCACATGCCTTTTAAGTGTACTTTAAACAATATCTTTAACTGTGTCTAGACAAAATTCCTAGCAAGGTATTTACATCCAGATCTCATTTAGTAAAAATCAGAATGTTGCACTCCTTTAATGGTCAGAAAAAGACATAAACACACATCTTACTATATTTCCTAGCTCCATCAATCTTTATTCGTGGTCAATAATTCATCTGATCAGAGATCAGGGGAGTTACATAATAGGAGAGACAACAGGTAGCCAAAAAGCACTTTTTTCTTCACCCTGCCTTGTCTCAATTAGTGATAATGTTCTCCAGGTCAGAACTATGGGTACAGTTTTGAGAAAGGCAACGTCTGTTCCCAAGTCTCATGCTTTCTGAAAAAGTTTTGACTTGTGTATAACTGATGGTTATTATGTAATAACAAGGCAGGCTAGATGCCTTCTCAGCAACTTGTGTTCAGTCCTCTGCAATGTCCTATCCAATGGATAAAGATGTTTCTTTGTGTTAAGTCCCTCAGACTTAAACCCTACAAACAAGATGATACATTAGCAACGCACATGGATCAGCTCAGTATAGAATGAAAGAATCATGATAGAATTATTTGGATTGGAAGGAACCTTAAAGATCATGTAGTTCTACCCCCTTGCCATGCTTGAGGGGGTTGTATCAGCTATTTGTAGGTTATCAATCATCCTAAGTTTCCCAAAACAAATACATGTCAGATGGAGATCTGGATTCCACTATGGCGGCCAAGAACCTGAAAGTTGCTTGAAATTTTTCTGCTACTGGATCTAGCAATATGTTTTATGCTGCTTAATTAAAACAAAGACACAAAAGCAAACAAACAAATGTTAATTTTGCATTAAAAACTATTTAGGCTTAGACCTTGAACTAAAATATTGGACAAGGGCCTAAAGTTTTTCAGATGCTTCAGGAAAAATTATGCAAACATTTTTTTCAAATTCTAAGTTTTTTATTCTGAATTAAGATTTTTGTTTCTTTAAAATGCAAGTGAACATTTTTTCAGAAGTCTTTGTTTTTCCCAACAATCTCTCTAGTGTACAGTCAATATAGACCTCTAACAAAAATTAAAAGCTGAATTTCTCATTTTTAAATCATCAAGACATGAATGCACACACAAATTGCTAACAGGTAACAATTATTTCAGAAATTAAATCCTAGAATTCAAATTTGGCCTAGAGGCCATAAGAAGTTAGAGTTGTGTTCCTAGAAATAGAATTACAAGTAGAAGCACCTGACACTTGGCATACAAATTTGGCATGCAGCTTATATGCCCCACAAGATATAGAATACATAATTCCACAATTATATTCTAAAACAGGAAAACATCTACAAATAATTTTAAGATATCTTTCCCTTTAAAAGATTAAGACTGAAATCCTGTTTCCATTTAAGTCAGTGAAACTTGATAAAGGCCAAAATTTCATTCTAGTTGCTTTGATGTACCAATCTGGGCACAGCTGAGTGCAAAGATACAAGTCCTAATTCAAAGCAATGCCTAGGCACGTTAACTCAAAGGATGTACAAATGCTAAAAACTGGCTACGAAGTTGATTATCTTGTGGTTAATCTTTCAAGGGATAAAATGTGTTACTTAAATGTGAGATATATGATAACTGAATATTTGTCCTGTAAAGTGATTCATTAAAAAAGAAAATTTAAATATCAAGACTACCCTTAGTTTCCACAGGGATTTCTGTGCAGTCCTCAGGATTGACACTGTGTTAAAGTATTAGTACAATTTTTCAAGCAGATTAGTCTGAACATAACGCTTTGAAAAATTTAAAAAAGAGAACAGATAGCAAATGTCACTTCTTTAGTAGCTACAAAATGCAAACTCCAAGTGTTTTAACCTAATGAATAAATGAGTTTGTCCTTTATGTATAAAATATAGTTAGTGTTTGTTGCACAAGTTTTTTAATAATAGATGAATTTTAGGTTTGCTTCAACATATTCAATACAGTGTGATTAATTTGGTTTTTCAAAAATGCAAACTAGACATTACTATATTACTCTGCAAAATGCACAGCTTGCAACATTATTGTCTCTGTGGGATCTTAAATTGAATTGTAAAATGTGTCTTATTTCCAGTTTGATTTATGTAAGAAATTTCAGTGGATAATGCCCTTTTTGAAGTTTCAGTGCTTTCTCCAAAGAAAAAATACATAACTAAAAATCATGACATAGCTTATTATAAATCACAGCAAAGTTTTATCCTTACTTAATGTTTCACTTAAAAATCATATACTGATGCTACATATTAGATTCAATTCAGTGAATTAACTTTTTTTTGAAGCTTCATATTATGACAGATTATATAACGCATTTTTGACATGTTCTATGATTTTATTGCGATATTCTAAGTAATTACCAAATCTCTTTTTCTCTAAAAAAGCTTTCCTGTGCCCTGAGAATTAATCTATGATACCATTTAACTTGGCTTTTTGAAGTAAATATCACTAGATAAAAAGCCAGCTGGTTCTGAATAATGGGATACTTGAATGAATGTATTAGTGTTTGAAAATGAGAGTACAAATCTTTTAAAAAGATTAATTTCCATAAGAAAGATAGCTCACAGATCTACAAAAGAATAAATTCAAAACATAATAAACTGGCAGAAAGAGAGGTAGATTAAAGTAAAGGCAGCAGCACCTTGTTATTGCAGCTGTTGTATAGCAGTGATTCTGTATCAATTACAACATTTGGTAAATATGGGCAGCCTCTTCAAAGGCTTCAGTATAAAGCTTGAACCCGGAATACACAGTACACCCTATGTAATAACTTGAGTGATTAATTTTTTTTTCTTAACAGGACATAACTTTTGTTCCTAACAATTGAGTCTCTGGGAAGTGTTACAAAGACGCTTCTGACTTTAATAGGAATAGCTAACATCAGTTTTGTTTTTTTTATTAAAGATTTGGATATGAATTTATCTTTATCATGGAAAAGAGCTTGGCTTTATCACCACACACAAATGCTGACATCAGCATGTAAGCTGACTTTTGTTGTCCTATGGACTTTATTTTCAATATCCTGTTTCAAAATATGTTTCCTTGAATGGGTCTAGGATTCTGTGCACACAATTGCTTTGGCTAAATATTAATGAAAAAAAGTTTGCTGATGCCACTAAATACTGCAGGTTTGCATAAACAATGCTGAGCCTCAAAGATTTAAATCATACTGGGACAAACTTTGAAGTACATGGGGGGCATTTGTTTTTTGATGATGGGATTAATCTAGTTTCCGTCAGACCCACATCAAGTTTTTCACTGGTACAGTGGAAGCCAGTTTGCTCTTAGCAACCTGTTCTGGGCAATCTAGGGATTTGGTCCAGAAACAGTTCCTCAAATGATGCTGTAAAGCACTGTATTAGTGAAGTGTAGGGAGCTACATCTGCCAAATCCAATGAACAAACAGCAAGGCTTTCTTCTATGGTAACAGATATCAAGTGCTGAAAATGCTAGCACAGGCACTTAGGCAACAGGAGTTAAATGTTCCAAAATAACGTTCTTTTCTTGCGAAACTGCTGGAGAGCAGGTTTCCCAAACCTGAGTGTCTGGGCCACACCAGTGCAGCTGCAGGACACTAGCATGTTTCGAAGCAAGTCCAATAAGCATTTGAAACACAATTGCAGAATTTTCTATCTCAGTCAGACACAGATGGATTTTCAAGTGATCAGACCAAGGTATTCTAGGGTCATCTTAATGACAAAATTTAATTCCTTCCTCCAAAGATTAGAAGTATTAAAACTAAAAGGAAATATTTGAATACTGAAAGATATTTCTGTTTCTATCCTGACTTGTTCTCTGTGGAAGCTGAATTGTTGTTGCTGTTGAAACCTAGAACAATGAATAATAGCCTGAGGGCAGACTCTCAGATAGTTTTGTTAAAAATTTTAAATTAAAATTTTACAAAATTATAACAGTGATTACTGATGACACAGTCTATACCTCAACTGTACTATGTACAAAAACTTGCATAATCCTTATATACACATTTAAAAGACAAATTTCAACATACTTTTTAAATGCATCCTAACAGAAAAGTTACAAGGAACGCTGCAATTTAAATGACATTTGTAACGTAAAAGTTGCAAAAATACTCAGAACTGGACCAAAATACCTAATCCTGAACTTCCACTTTGTTCTGGTATTTTTTCAGTTCAATTCAGTATATTTTGGTGTATATCTTGTCTGATATGTTTATGGATTTCTTAGATATATAATACACATTTTTATATATGTGTATACTTTCTAGATCTCTATAAAACATTTCTAATTTCATTGCTTTCAAATTACCATATTTCAAAATTTCTTTTGCATTCCATATTTTTTAATTTTCCCATATCACTAACAAGTGAAATGAAAGCAGATCCTGAAATGGTGGCATTTCACAAGGCATGACTACAATCAGACAGTGATGCAGACTACAAATGACCCACTCATATGAATACTATTCAAATTAATGGTAGCAAAATGGGAGTGAAAGCAGAAATTTGGAAAAAAGTCAGATGATCAAAGGTAATAATTAGTTAACAATTAGAGTTAATAGTTAGTCCCTGACTGTTGAGCCCAAGCAAGTGGCCATGTTTTATTACAGAACCTGTTACCCTAAACTTCAGCTATGCCAAGAGCACTGCATAGTCAGCAGAGTCCCACAAGGAACAAATTATGAAGCCATGATGACTCACAGATTTTCTTTCAGATGCTCATCCCTCTTGTCAGTGATCATTAGAGAAATATTCTACTGAATATGCAAATACACAGGACACTTGTGTGCACTATAAATGTCAACCATAGCATGCTTTTTGAACGATACAGTTACATTGCAAGGCACAGAAACGCCTGCTGCCCTGCCACAGTATGGCAGACTTCAGTGAAAGAAGAACCAAGTCAAAAGACTAGAATTAGATCTGTGCAGCAGCTGCAATGACTCATCTCAAAGATAATACTTTCCTCCATTATTTTAATTTGCTAAGTCAAATAAACAGCCAGACTCCCTTGTACACTTTGAGAACACTGCAGACCTCCACACAGGAATGAGCTTTTAGTGATTAAGAATAATTTGAACTGAGTAAATGAAAGTGAAAACAAATCAGGGAAGTATTTCAAGATTAAGGCAAACATCTATTGCAATACAACTGAAAGGACTTTAAACATTACAAATAAGTCATTTTAGAATTCAGTGACACTTACTAGTCTTTGTTAAAACTGGCTGCAAAATGTTTACAGCAATTTTCTGAAAGCAACTCCAGATTCTTTTTTAATCATACTACTTTAGGAAAGCTGCTTTTAGTTAAAATACAAAAATCGTAGTTACAAGGTTTCTGCAAACATAACTGCCATTCCATTAAGGAAATGGCACAGCAAACAGTAAATAGTAGCCCCAAGGGAAATGTAAGTATTGATTTTATTACTATGTTGGTTGGTTTGTATTTGCAATTGTCAACTCTAATTTTAGACTATGCATTAAGTATCCTCATAATAGCTTAAGGAAAAGGCAAATATTAATTAGAACATATTGATAATGTTTTTATAAGTCTTAGATTTAGTGCTTACCAAGCATACGTTTTGAAAACATACAAACCTACTTCTTGCTTGTAAACGTAGCTAATAAATGAACAGGCAGAAACTATAATTACATGGATTATATGATACTCTTTTGCATCGAGGCATCTTCTAGATGCAATTACTTTAAATTGAAGTGCAAAGACATTTCTTATTGCACATGGCTATGCTATGGCAAATAAGATTGAAGGCACTGATAAAATACAAAATTATAAATACAGAGATTGATTATGACTTTCATTCCAGCCACTGTTTTTTGATTGTCAGATTCCTATTCACCATTTAGTCTCTAAGCACAGATGCCTGCTATACACAGAAACTGCAGAATGGGTTATATTTGCACATACTAAAGGTAATTCATGTCCTCTTTCTCCTAGCCTTAATTAATTTAAGAAAGTACTTACATAAAACCAAACTTATTATACATTATCATTTGTTCCTGATAATGTGCACATGCCCTTAACTTGCAGAAGACTCATGACTCACTTTGGTACTATACTGCAAAAAGAAAGTAGCAGACAGATTAAAGTAACCAACAGAAAATATAGGTTTAAAGTTGCTTCTTCAAAGTTGCAGAATCTTCCTATAAAAAATGACATATGGTAAGTATGTGGTGATGGTAATTTCCAACAATGCAAGACTGATTGGACAATTCACAGGAAAAGGATTTCCTACCCATCTGTACTTTGCATTTCAGTTTACAGTGTGACTTGCACAAAAGGTACATTGCAAGTGCCAGCTGATGTAGCTGACACTTCAGAAAATTCAATTCCTCATAAATTTCTGTATTTATGAATAAGAATAAGATGTGTTTAATATCTAAATATGTTTAGATATGTTAATGTGTTTAATATCTAAAGGTAGCTAAAACCAACTGTTTGTGCCACATAGTGTTGTCAACTCTTGCAATTGTATCACCAATCCTGATATCCTTCATACTTCTTAAAAATCTCTGCTACAAATACATGATGATTTTAGTCTCTCAGTTTAGATTAAAGAAAAATTCATTTTTCTTGCAGTAGTGTGATGTAATATCCCAAATTAGGTGGATGTCCCTGTGACTGGGTGAGCATTACCATCTGAGGGACATCTTTCCAGGCACGACCACACTTCCAGCCCTGCCAGGGAACTCAGGCTTTTGGGTTGCAGCCGGACATTTACCCTGGGTTTATCTAACATTGTTATGAAGCTTTGTTCAAAATCTTATGAAAGCAGATTACAAGCACATCAGTGTCAAAGTATTATTTCTCAGGCAAATGGCTTGCACCAGTTCTCTACCTATCCTAGAATCTATACATACTATACAAACATGTAACTGCTGTTTGGGGGTGTTGACAAGTTTCTCCTATTCTCTTGACAGAGGAAATAAAGACCGTACTGAATTTCTTCCTGCCTTTACCCACACCACCTGTGTGGAGCATGCATAGGGACAGATTTGCTTCATGGGATGCAGAAAGGGCATATCTTTGTGGCTCACTGTGCTCTTCTGTCATACCCAGAAAGAGCCAAGCTCACAAGGTACCACTACCACCATTCTGCTCTCCAGCAAAGCAGAGGCTATTGCAGAGCTGGTCTGGGAGCTGGATAAGGAAAGGCTTTCCATATGCATCCTCTGCAGATTATACAACTTAATAGCCTCTGCAGAAGCCTGAAGGTGAATAAGCTGGGGTATGTTATGTTTGGCATGTACCAATGCATGCAGATGCATAAAAGTTCAAGGACTACATTTGTTATGTGAGTATTTATACTTTCTTTCCTCCCAGGGGACACCAAGATCTTAGTCTATTAAATAACACTTAGGTGGAGAGTGCAGAGTGGATTGTTTGTGGTCACCTGATAAAAGTAAACTTCCTTATTAATACCAGTTATTAAAATCTGTGGCTGCTGATTTCATGTTATTTCATGTTACTGTTTTGTATATTATACAGATGTATCTTTGCTACCAAATATTTAAAGTAGACATAAAAATACACAAATAAAAAAATAAACCTAAATTGCAGGGTTTATTTCATCAGTTATATATTTTCTGCCATGGTAGAGAAGGGCTTCAGCAATGTAAGTACAAAATGTCTGTAAGAAAAATCAAATGGGAACTTCTAACTGTGTAAATTGGACTGCAATGCTGGTTAAGCTATTTTTTACAGTGGATTTTATACTTCAAGCAAATGCAATGGTCTTAATATAGTAATTTCTCAATGCACATATAATAATACCCATAGTGCCAGGACAGGCACTGGAATATGGCTAAAATTGTTTATGTCAATATTATTTCAATAATGTTTTTCAAAATAAAATGCTTCTGTAAATTATGACATTATATGATTATTTGAAATTCTTATTAAAGAAATCTTGTTTCTGTTATTATTGTCTAACAAAACCACAATGTTGCATCACTTAACAGGCCTGAAAATGCAGGCAACAGAAAAAAAAAACCATCCCTTTGAGTACAAACCTCTTTGTGTATTAAGCAAGCAACTCATGTAACTTCATGTTTAGCAATAATAACTGTATACTGTTTCTCAAAGAAAAATCCACTGTGCCTGTTTCAATCATGCCAGATGTTATTACCAGTATTCTTGTTAAAAATTTGAATTATAGCAGGAGAAACTGTAATTTTCTTTTATTTCAGAATACGTATATATATAAGAAGAAGAGAGGTAAGCAAATGTCAGTGTTATTGGAACCAAGGGAAAAAGAAAATAAATAAAGAAATCAGCATTTTATTTTACTGAAGTAGCATTAACAAAGTCACTGACAATTTTAAACAGGGTTTATTTTTTACATACTCAGAAATAAAAGTGATTACTCTCAGAGAAATCTCTTGTGGTAATGAGGACTGCACTGTCCCTAAAAGCTTCAAATCTTCCCCTGCACACCCTGACAAAGTTCAGGGGTGATCTGCTGCTCAGAGACACATTCTATCTCTGCTAATACAACTTTCTGCCAGTACAAGACAGCGTTGATGAGACTCCTAGTTTTCTCCCGGGGAGACTGGTTTATATTCCTTGAAGCAGCTGAAATTAGAGGGAAAACTCTTCATTTTAGTGAGGAGGTTAAAGCATTCCAAAACACACACCGCTCAACTCGCAGGAATTTGGAATGTGTTGCATAAATAGCTCTAGCTGGTGACATTTTCTAAGGCTAAACAAGCTGCTCGGAAAAATGGTTTGTGCTGAGTCTTAGAATTACTAGTAAATCAAACAACATCAGAAGTTCACTACTTGATTAACACAAGGTCCGACAAGGGAGTTTAAAAATAATACTCCCACTTTTATTTCAGCTTTTGAACTAATTACCCTGAATGTATTTGAAAATGTAGAAATCAGAAGGGTTTGATACACAAACCTTCTGAAAGAAAGTCCGAGTTTCTCTTCCGTGAACCGGTTTCTCATACCACAGATGGTAGCCCAGGAGGGGAAATGAGTTCTGCAGACTCACCACCCACCAGTAGGGGAAGGGAGGGAGCAGACACTGAGGCTAGTTTTGACCCTACCCCCCGGAATACCAAACAGAATCGCTTCAAGTCACAATTTCCTTCTTATGTTGCTCCCAGGGCAGCATGCAATTATGTACTGCAACTGGCTTAGGGCAGGCTCAGTCCACAATTAGTCCCTTGACCTTGCTGAGACTAACAGTATGAGTAAGGTGAGCATGATATAGCTCTCTCTCAAAATTCTCAATTATTTTATGGAACTAATGTAATAGTAATTTCCCTGCATCTTAAAGAAATTGCTCCCTATCATAAAGACAGCCTTGCCTATAAACTCAACTAAAAGGTCAAAATGATAGTTTTAATTCAAAGTTTCCATAGCTTTCTCGATAAAATGAGTATGAATATAGATTGTCGCTTTATTTCCACTTTCCATTAAAAAGCATAGGATTTTCTTCTACTTTCTGTAATAGGTTTATTAGTTATAGCTCTATTACAACAATACTCAAGGAAGTTCCATTCATATCATAGACAATTATCTGTGATAAAGCTCATGGCAGAAACTGTAGATGGAATAAATGCTGACATGGGTACATTAATGCACATGCCACTCACATTGTGTCAGGTACAGCTACCCCTTAGGTTTGAAGATACAAATGCTCCTTTCAGCACTTTGGCATATCTCAAGTAATTAGAAGCCATCTGCTGAAATCTTCTACATTCAATCTCAAACAGCCATCTTGAAATGGTTTGGGCTTTATGTCATGCTGGAGGGCATACCTTTCCCTCCCTCCATGCTCAGGCTGAAAAAGGCCTCAGACAGTGAGTAAGAATGAGATCATGCAGAGAAAAAACACTGCCAGGAGTCTGACCTAGGCTGTCCAGTTAATTGTCAGTGAGTTAAAACAATGCAAACTCATTAAACAAACAAATACAAATCCAAACTTCTAAATTAAAGATGAAATGTGGGTCAGTTTGTGACCCAATCATTAATTAAATAATCCATAATAGCCAATTAAAATAAGAATATCAGGAAGAACTGAGGCAGGGACGGATGGCTCAGTTAACCACAGAGCGAGCAGAATGTGTTTCTTCTCATCTTGTAGCCAAGATGCAACATACATCTGTGGCATGCAAGTAATGGGCACAGAAGCTGGTATCCATGGTTGCAGAGAAAGACTTTTCAGGGCAACATTAAAATACCACAGCAAACAGAACTCCATGAAAAGTCACTATTTTTATCTTCCACTCCGAGAAGCCTCTTGAGTGGGGTTGCAACCTTTCTGTAACACCTGCCTTACACACACAGTGGAAAAAAAATGATTATACCTTACATCTAAAAGGTCACTTAATGAGACACATAAAGAATAAAACATGCCACAGTATACACTTTGAATGATTACTGAATTCTAAACCTATCATGAACATGTGATCACAGCTCAGTGGTATTTGCTGCAAGATGTATACGATATGATACAGTGAAGGAGTTACCATGGAATAGTAGCATACAATAAATAATAAATGGAGAAAACACCCAATCATAAAGTTGAAGAACATTTCTGAGTGCACAATATTAATGGAGATCAAAAAGGCAACTAACCCACGTGTAATACATGAGTAATGAGAAGTAACCTCCAGAACTTCCATGTAAATCAGTTAGTTATATAGCACACTGGGTCAAGGTTTAGTGAAGCAACTTCTCAAAACCATAAAAATCACATATTGGAACAGCTGACTCTACAGCATGTATGATGAGAAGATAGTTTTTAGTAATCCTGATTAATTAAAGGTGTTGCTATGTCCAGTGACTATAGTTGGCTTATCAAGAGCAGTCAGAGCACTATAATTTAGACAGTTCTCACAAGACAGGTGTCATAGTGTGGCCCTAAAAAAGCAGATTATAAAGTCCCTGAATCTACTTCATTTCAGAGGACAAAGCTAGTCATGAAACTCTCATTAAGTCTAGATCCCTTTCCACATCATCTCTGCTACGCTGAGCACAACACTGAAAAGTGGAGTCAAAGCACAAATATGCTTGAGAACCTGATCTCCCACACAGCTTCAATTAAGAATGTAAGCATGTATACTGGCAAATATCAACCCACAAGTTATTTAGCATAATCTAAAATGAAAATATTCAAGACTATGCCAGCTATTTTTTAGTTAAAATAAAGCAAATTTATCAGTTATGGAAAATGAAAGAGTACAATACAGCACAAATGCTCTTTCGCAACTCCACATAGAAATTTTGTATATGGTTTTGAGGACATATTGCTCAGAAATATAGAATTTTATAAAAAAAATTGGGGGATTTTGCAAATGGCTATTGCCTGAAATTAACTTTTTACAAGAGAGCTTATGATTGCAAAAAACTCTACCAAGTTTTCAAAATTTAACAGTTATCTAAACATCCTTATCTATGCAGCTTTACACTAATATGCTTGAGTATAAATCCTGCAAGCACATTAATCTTCACCTGTTCAGCACAGGTTCCTGAACTACACAGAACCCTGCAACAAGTGCACTTTTCCTTATTCAAATCACTGCAGTCATACCCTAACAATGCTCATGGCATAATTATTTTTGGCTGATGAACCAGCAAAACTCACCTATCTATTAATCAATTAGTATGTCAGATTGAAGCTGTATTGCAATACTATTTCGTAAAGTCAGTAATATATCTATCTTTCCTTGACAGAACAATTAATCACATGTTAAAGGTGATTCCTGCACATTGGGCAAATTTCTGCTTCTGACCACAGAAGCATCCAATTGAGCCCCTGGCTGAATCTCCCCCAGCTCATCCCATCTCTACATGGGAAGGGATCCCACCTCTACATGCTTACATAAATAGCTTTTCCCCATTAATAAAGGCCTAGAAGAATCATTTAGAAAGTGAGAAATCTAAAGACACTCAGAGGGTGAACAGAAGCATCCAATTGAGCCCTGGCTGAATCTCCCCCAGCTGATCCCATCTCTACATGGGAAGGGATCCCACCTCTACATGCTTACATAAATAGCTTTTCCCCATTAATAAAGGCCTAGAAGAATCATTTAGAAAGTGAGAAATCTAAAGACACTCAGAGGGTGAACAGAGAAGCCAGAGGTGTTAAACCTTTTCCATAACCTCCCTTATGCACGACAGCCAACAACAGGAGCTGCTGAGCTGAAACTTGCCAGCTGCAGAATACTAAAAGCCAGGAACCTCAGGATACATCCCTTCAAAAGGCAAACAGGGTCCACTGCTAGGCAGTATTATTCAAAGACCCGGAAAAAAAGCACAAACATAAACTCAGTGCCTCTAGAACTTGGTCAGTAGCTGCAACCACAAAATAGGAAAAGCTACATATCTACTAAAATTGCCTCAACTATGAAGTTCTGTAATTAAAAGTAAAATCAAATAGAGAAATGAGGAGCAGATGTTGGTTTTATTTCTGTATGTTGACTTTATAAAGGAAACATTTCCCCATTCCCCTCCCCCAAGACATCCTTTTCTTTCATTTATGTGCTATGATTCCTATTATTTTCTCTTCCCACTAAACAACTGTAACCTTCATCAGTACAATGAAGCCATTTATGTCTAAATTCTTGTTGCTCTTGGGATTTTGCTTTATGTGTTTTGTAATTGTTGTAGTTGATTTATAACTTTTATGTCTCTGATGTAAAATGGAAGTAGAATACAATCTTTTTTACTCTACTCTGATTAACACCTGTAAGAACACAAGAGATATACAAAAATAATCTTTTTTTTTATAAAAGAACTCCTTCTCTAATTACTTTGTTTTAGAAAGCTACTGAAGACCTCCCCTGATAGGAATTTAACCAGCACTCAGTTGGTGCTTTATTGTCTCTTGAACAAAATGATTTATTGTTTGTAGTCTGAAAGCAAAAAAGGAGGAAAATTACATTTTCTTGTACCAGTAACCTTATTACTTGTTCTATACTATTCTTTGAAGATTACAATAACCAGTATTATAATGGTACCAGAAATAGTTAACTCTAACAAAGCTGATTACACAAAAGCAGTGACAACTGAGATCACTGTACCTCATGATGATTTAACTTTAGATGTTAAATCTTATGTTTCTTACCTCAGAATGACCTGCTATAACACTCAAATTTCAATTTATCTCCTACCTTAGAGTCTGAACATAACCGATTTTTTAAAAATTCTTTTTAAGGTTTCAAATAAAGAAAATTTAATTAAATAGGAACAGGCAAAAAAATACAAGAGAAATTGTCAAGAAGAGGAAGTCAGAAATCCTTTATGTGAGTCTAAACTATGAATAGCAAACTAATTTTAAGATGATTTCTGTATCAGTGAGAATTGAATGAGTTTTTAGCACACTGATTAAAAAGTCTTACTGCTTATGGAAGAAGTTTTGTAAGTGGGCAAAAGAGATTTGGACCAAGCTGTATACCTAAACCCAGATGTACAAGATATATATATATATGCACATACGCAGCAGATGAAAAGTTGGAAATTCAAAATCCCTTTGTCAGAAAATAGGTCATTATAAGACTGATGGTGTTGTGAGTGCAGGAAGTTGTTTATCTTCCAAACTTCCAACTACAGCTCTTTACGCACATTTTTCAGCAATTCCATGGAATTTAGATTCAGTATTAGCAGAACATACTCTAACACACCCCATGAAGTTCCAGAAGAACATTTTTGTGAAGTTGGCAGAATCTGGGGAACTATGTAACAATGGGATTTGTTTTGATTTGGATGAGGCCATTAGAAAACTACTGATACTCCATGAGAAAAGAGACAAAGTAGAAAAACACATCCCATTCTTAAAAGAGATGTTTGTTGGTACAAACTCAGGATGACACGCATTATGGAGAGAACATGGCCAGACATGAGTATTTCTGGAAAATTCCTGGTGGTTATAACCACAATGATTTATCTTCTTTCTCTTCATAAACTAATTCTATTTAGACAAGGCTGAGAAAAATTTCTAAAATAACTTTAAAACAGATAAGACATCACCAAATTGTATCATTATTTAAATATTGATTAGTTGTAGCACCAATCACATTACTATTTCTGGACGTTATAGAAAGGAGAATCTTTTAAAGGATCATTAATAGAAGTGCAAATTAAGGCAAAGAAGAAATTCTGAAATTCTTTCACTGTCTTATTAGTGACACTATTTGCTCCCTAAGACAAGGGAACTGTGTTGCATGTGGCACTGCAAGCTCTGGAGGTCTATTCTGTCACCTGCTGTCGTTTCAGGCGCCCTGATGTGGTGTCTGATGTGTCCCCACAGGGCTCACAAGTATGACAGAGCACCTACTGCATATGATCTACTTCCATTCAGGAGTGGAAGCTGGAGGCCAAGTGGGATGCCTGAAGGCATTCCAAATGGTACAAGGTACCTGTACTGAATCAAGTTGCTGATGTCTTTCTTGCTGGAAGTAGTTTCATAATGGAGAATTGTCAGAGAGTAGGAAACTCTGTAGCAAGCTGCACAATGCTCACCCAAAAAGCCTACGTGGAATACTTCTCCCTTGCAATCCTTAGAGAATCTTCATTGCATTGTCCAGAAAAGTGTGATTTATACACTGCAATCTTGAGCTAATAATAATAAAAAAAAAAAAAAAAAAAATCATACCCTAGTCTATGAGTGCTTGCTCATTTAAACTTACACATAATTTAGGACTTTTAAATCCATATAACCTAGAATAATGTTTCTATTTTTAAAACCCCTTTCCTTTTAGCAAAACTAGGTGGAATTAAACAAGAAAATTACATACTTCAGATGTGAGAAACTGAAGTATACTCAAGTATAATTTTAACAATGTTATGTCCTATAATGAGTTGACCTTCTATTCTCCTTAACCCTTTTTTCGATCAAAGCCACCTACACCCACTTTCCCTTCTGTTTCTCTAATCTGCAATTATTTATGTTTTCTTCATGCTGCTCTATCCACCATGGGAGCAAAATTGTATTTGGTGAAATATAGAGCTAATTATACCATGAACCCAGCAACAAAAAGACAGAGCAGATGTTACTTCAGACGTGCTCACAGTTCCTACGCTTATAGCACACATAGTAAAGGACTGAACACAGTATATAAAAAAAAAAAAAAAAAAAGCCATGATGGGCCTAAACATGTGGAAAGAAATTAGCACAAAACTCAAATAGAATGACATACTTAATAGGCTCTAAAGCATTTATTTAGTGGTTGTATTCAGCAACAATTTTGAATTAATTCAATGCATATGTGAGGCTATACATAGGGTCAAATATTGCATATAGGGCAATTATGCTCAACTTCTTCTGATCTCAGTACTCATTTTTCTTCAGGATCGCTTCTGCCTGTCCATCAACAATTTGTTCACATCTTTATCTACTTGAACTTTTTCCAAAACACAGAAACTACATATGAAAATAACTGTAGAGGAAAAAAAAAGTCCTTTCTAGTGTTTTTTAGGTTTTTCCTCACTGTAAGCAAGAGCTGGAAAACAGACCTTAAAAATAAATCAATAAAGACAGTTTGCAGTTTGGTATTTACTATAAAAGTTTTATCAGGATTATAGTGAGGTGTATCAGCAGTCTACAGGGTAGCCTCTGCAAGGAGGGGATCACCAGACCACTCTTTCCCTCTCCTTTATTAATAAACTTCCACAAGACTATTATTTCTCTTTCTCTACCACAAGCAAATTACTTTGAAACTAAAAATAAGTCTACATAAAGCTAAATAGAAAATTGCAGTATTTCCCTATCCATGTTAGAAATGATTAAGGATAACTTGCAAACCTTCATGTCAGGCAAAGTTCCTGTAATTCCAGTTATATTGTATACATTAATGCACTCTACATTTGCCATGTGCCCTCTCACCTCAGTGGAGTCTAGTGACTCCTCTGCATAGCTAAACTGCTCTATAATAAAAGTAAAATAAACTTCATTCAGTAAATACCCGATAGTTTATAGTAAGATACAAAGCTAGCATATCACCAGCCAAGCTTCAATTGAAAAATTGAGACCACACAGAATTCAGCAAACACAAATTTGAAGCATGAGCAGAAGCACTAAATATATTATCACAATAAATCACTTTCACAGATGTGCAGTTCCAAATATGAAAGGGCACTTCCCACTTCACCAAAATACACATTATTACCATACAATTAGTTCAACTCCACAATTGGAATAAAAAAAAAATTAAAAGGTGTGATCTTAAATTCATCCTTGAAGGAAAACATGCCTGCATAAAATGTATTTCCCCAGTGATAAAACCTAGAGATATAACTCTAGTAAGAGATATCCATAATACAGAATTTCAAATAACTGCTTAAAAACACACATAACGAGACTAATCACAGTACTCTTGAAAGCAACATGTCTTTAACAGCAATCATCACAGTTTGAAATCAACTTGAGCTTATTACATTTGGCTGAATAATCTAAAATTGTACAATTAAAAATAATTATTGATAAAAGATAAGGCATAAAACCTCCCTAGCTGTTTGAATCAAAGAATATCAGGGGATGGAGTGAATGTTGAATTTATGTTGTGGAAAATTGGTCCCAAGTTGGTTTTACACTTCATCAGAAAGCACTTTTGTCTTGTATGCAAACAGTTAATGAAGCATACCAAAACTGCAACTTTTTTGCTAGCTCTGGTGTTGTGGTAAGACTCACAGCATATTCCATAGCTTGCAGAATATTTAAGAAACATTATAGATTTTTCATTTTTTTTCCTTCGGTTTTAATGCAAAATCCTATAATTTTAAATAAGATTCCTTCTTGCATTTTCAAGAATTGCTTTACACAGCTTGCAGTTGCAGAAATAGTATAGCCTTTCATATCTAAAGCATTCTTTTTTGTTCCTTTACAGAGCATTTTCAAGAAAAAATGACACCACATAAGTAACTGGTGCTTAAATAAATTCCAAGAATGTACGGATTCTTAACAAGCTCTCATGCTAGATGTGTGACTGCTTCTAAGATTTTGTAGTTGCACCTATCTCTATTTTATTTTTGTTCTATTTTGGTTCAGGTATGCTCATAGTTGAAAACAAGAAACTTATTATTCCAAGTGGATAATAGTTATACTATCATGTCTTGTCTCGAGAAAATGAGCAGGACAGTCTCTTTTAAACCAAAACTGAAACAAACATATAGAACAGGGAAGGCTTTACAATATTCTGAACACCTGCCCTTAAAAGGCTTTCCTTTCACATTGCAGTTTCATGACTTTTGCATCAAGAAGCAGAATTATATCAACCAGCTCAATTATCTCAACCATACACACTCTTACGATTAACTTTGGGAAATTAGTGGGCTTACACAGCTGAACAAATGATTGGCAAGCTCCAGTCAATCACATCAAAAAGAAAGTCCCAACTGCAAAAGACAAACAGCATCAATGCTCCACAGGAGAGGACAAAGCTGTCTAAAAAATGGTGTAATGCAGAGACTGAATGCATTTATTTACTCAAGAATCACAAAGGGTGTTTTATCTGTGGAATCCAGCCCTTTACGACTTGTCCTGCAAAGAAGCTCCCATCAGCAGACCAACATGACAAACACCAATATCAATTATATTGAATGCTCAAACTTCAGGAAATTGGTGTACACTGTTTTCTGCCATAGATACTCATTAAATAAGCCCATCAATTAAGGGCAGAAAGCGCAACTTTGAGCAGCCCTTGCTAAAAAGGAAAAATTAAAATTATCTGCCATTAATAGCTACAGGAAGAAGAATCCACCAAGCTGCACATCAAGTGTACAGCCTGGGGTACGTTTCAACAATTGCCATCATCAAACCCACCCAAATTATAATAGAATAGAAGATTGGGGCACTCCAGTTACAGTTAGGACTGCAGAAGTTCATAACAATTAAATTAGTAACAGTCAGATGACATTGCAATGCCTGTTCTTATGCTTTGAGTGCCGCCAAAATAGATTTCATATAAATAGATTAAATACATAGTAGACTTAATTCATCCTGCATAACAGTTTCTTAAGAGTCCTTATGTTTCTAGCATATACGATAGCTGACATACAGTCTCTTAATTTTTATTTTTTTATCATGCCATCATAAACTGACAAACAAAAAAGATTTTGCTAACATGCTTGTGGTTTTTATTACACACTTGCACTACTCCCCTTTGAGCAAGACTTTTACACTCATGAGAGATTTTCCCAAGGTGGCCAGTCAAGAAGGGTTTGCAGGGCCCCATCCAAAGAAAAGTGTGGTAAAGCATTATAGAGCAAGCCATTTCTGGCCAAGGCAATTTAATCAGATTTATTCAGATTCAGATAGTGAACTTGTTGGAGCTCATTAGCTAAGAAAGCCAGGCTAGAATAATCTTTTACTACAAATCTTTCAAGAAAGTCCAACTGCAGCAAGAAATGGAAGTGGAGATTTAGAACACACCATTCCTTCCCTCCCTCCCTTCCTCCCTCCCTCTCTCTTAGTCTATAGCAAGGAACTACTTCAGCATGGTGTGAAGGGACATCATGCGGCTGGTGGTGCTGTCTTTCAGATGAGATATAAAACTGAGTTCTGACAACTTACAGTCATTAAATATCCCATGGCACTTTTCACAGGAGTACATGTGTTAACCCATATGTCCTGGCTATATTCCAAATGCATAATTGCATTCTGCCTACCTAAATTCCCTATGCAGTTTCAGTGGCATGCGGAACTATTTATTCTCTTTCTCTCTTCCTTTCATCATTGCTCTTTGGCATTTATCCTCAGGTCCAAGAAAAGGCACAGTGATATCGCAATACCTAAGTTTTAGTCAGCAGACATAAAAGAATTGAAGTCAACTCTTCTATGGAAAACAATGCACAGGAAGAGGTTCCTCAGAATTCAAAGAAAAAGAAGAGAAGAGAAGAGAAGAGAAGAGAAGAGAAGAGAAGAGAAGAGAAGAGAAGAGAAGAGAAGAGAAGAGAAGAGAAGAGAAGAGAAGAGAAGAGAAGAGAAAAGAAAAGAAAAGAAAAGAAAAGAAAAGAAAAGAAAAGAAAAGAAAAGAAAAGAAAAGAAAAGAAAAGAAAAGAAAAGAAAAGAAAAGAAAAGAAAAGAAAAGAAAAGAAAAGAAAAGAAAAGAAAAGAAAAGAAAAGAAAAGAAAAGAAAAGAAAAGAAAAGAAAAGAAAAGAAAAGAAAAGAAAAGAAAAGAAAAGAAAAGAAAAGAAAAGAAAAGAAAAGAAAAGAAAAGAAAAGAAAAGAAAAGCACCTAAGCTAGGCAGGGCAGAAATATCAACAACAAGCAAATCTAAGAACTTATGATTATTAGTCTAGGTCTTAAGTACCCAGTAGTTTTAAAAAGTACTTCCATTCCCCTGGGGTGTCCCAGACCTTCACAGACTTGTAAAGGGACTGGCAGGATTTTAAGATTGTACTTGGGGACTTAGATACTTAAATTACCCTTAAAATCCCCATCAACTGCACTCCTGATGATAGTCATCTACTCTGTTAAGTTAAAAACAATGGAGCATTTCAAGGTATAGTTCCATATTTTACATTTTAAATAGACTGTAGAAAAAAAGCATTGGTAAAACACAGAAAGAGGCCCTCCACACTGGCAAATAACTGCTTTCATAGGAGATGGGCAAAAGATGTTTGAGTTCATCATACTGACCATATTTCCTTAGAGATGCTTTACTGACTAGACCACTAGCTCTCAGCTCACACCACCCAACTTGGTGGAACTTACAGTGGCTTCTTGCTTTGTGCCCAATGCCACACATCAAGCAAGGTATGTGCCAAATTCTGCCTTACAGATCGCAGGTCTGAAACCAGTCTATGCAGATGTAGTTAATCTTCTACAATACATTTATTGACAATTTCTGCATTTTTATTTTTTTCTGATAGCTAAAGAGTAAATAATATAGATACCAACTAAATCAGCCCTGCCTGATCCTGTTCCTGGTACTGGACACACAAGTCAGCTATGAGATATTTGCACCTAAATTCACTTAGCTGAAATATTCAATGTAAGTTACCAAGTGCCTCATGCCCCATATAGTCAGTGGGGAGTCAGCTGTACACAGATACAGCTGACTTATACATAATAACTTCAGTACTTTGTGAAGTTAGATAAGTTAAACAGGACTGATATTTTCTCTTTTTTTTTTTTTTTTTCTGTGAAAATCACCATTATATCTCTATCATAAAAGCAGTACAAGAAATTATGTAGAAGGACAACTGAAGTGAGATTTTGGTCTTTCAGTGAAATTGTCTATAAACTCACCCATAGTCTTGTTCCTACCATTAGCTCTAAATGGTTTTCAGTTGCATAACACAGTGAATCAAACATATTTTCTTGTAGCCAAAATTAATGATTAAAATAATATTGGGTGAGAGTCAAGTGAAAGGGATGTTCAGCTTTACTCACATCTCTGAACTAATCTGCTGCCAGCTTTCTTCATTACTAAAGTCAGTGTATCTTGAGGTTTTTTTGAAGACATACATTCAGGTCTCAGATTATATTGATATAAGCTCTCAAAAACACCCAAAACAACCTCCATATACTTTGTGAGCATGACTGCATGAAATAAAGGCAGGCCTGATGGATGCTTAAATAATGTAAATGAAATTGTGTAATATATATCCCTGATTCTCCTTTCACTTATGCTGCTGTAAATCTGGGGAAAAAAAAAAAAAAAAAAAGCTCTCCATGGATTTTCATAAACTTACTCTGCTTAAAAGCTGATGCAACTGAGAAAAAAAATCAAATATTCTTCATTTAAATATTGATTGTGCACTTAGGAAATTAAAATAGCTGTGATGCAAGTACTGAAAATAAATATAATTTTTAATGTATATTAACTTTTGTAAGCTTATAGGTTTAGAGAGAATTCCAAGTAACTAGCTTGTCTGAAATGAAATCAGGAATATTCCTAACAAAAGTGTTTTGTATTGAGGGGATTAGAGGGCAGCAGTTTAGCTCAGAAGCCTTTGGAATATCCTACCTAAAACCAGGTCATTTTTAATATTATAAAAACCCCAAACTTTAATACAGAACAACAGATTGCGCTAAACTCACAATCCCCTTTCTTCTTCTCCCTCTGACATGCAAACACCTGACACACAAAGGGAGTCACATTCAGAAGGAGATTATGATGCAATGATCTCGTTGTGAATGTTGCATTATGGTTTCAGCATCGCTGTAAGAGCTCCCCTGGCACTTGTGCTTACAGCAATTTGAATTTCTCTGGCAGCTAGGTATGATTTGTGACAGATTTCAGCTTTGCTCTTCATTGAAGGAATACACTGGCAAGTGCTTGAGGTATTTACCATGGAGATTGGAAAGAAGAAAATGTAAAGAAGAATATTGAGATAGTCCTTTTTTAGGTTTTTTTGAGAGTTTTTTGTTTGTTTGTTTTTGTTGGTTTTGTTTGTTTGTTTTTTTGGTTTTTTTTTAGTATTTAAATTACTTTTCAATGGCTTTATCCTTCTTAGGAAAAGTTGTCTCACTACGCTGTTCTATTTGAAGGATTATTCCACTTGCCATGATAGTGAAACTGTTAATTTTAATGACTATCTTTAATGATTATGAATTACCACTAGCCAAATGTTCCATGTAGAGTACAAGGAATCAATTGACTGTTTGTTATATTTTGTAGTTTGTGGCACAAGTGGAAAAACATTTGCTTATACACTCTTTACACACAAATTACACGTGTAAACTCATTTACACTTTTCCGAAAATCTTAATCTGACGAAGTACAGTTATCTTTTTATACTGGAAAATACCTTGAACTCTTCTGAAAAAGTAGGGTAAATAGACATGTTACATGTTTGGCACTGAATTCCCCCAAAAATTTGCTAAGCCAAAGCCTCTACATCTAGGGCAAACGTAACCATTTCCCAAAGCTCACCTACAAAGATTGTTCTCAGTATCTCTTCTGCCATAAAAGCAGCAGCAAGCAGCAGCACGCAGAGTTTCTCTAGAACTTTCTTCGTCTGCAGGCAAGATCTTATCCTGATTCCTTCCTCATTCCCATATGTAAGTAGTGGAAGTAGTCCCCAGGGAACACAGACAGCTCCATAGCAAAGGCTGCACTCCGAGCACAAGCACTCAGGGTACAATGACAATATGCTGGTTGGCTTTGGCAAGAATGGATGAATGAGAAATTTAATAGGAAATATTGCACAGCCTACAAAGAGTAAACCTGCATTAATAAAGGATTGAGGTTGACTGAGTTTAGGCTAATGAAGTTTGTATCTCATCCAATAGAATGGATCCAAATTTCCATTCACGTGTAAAAATAGCCTATCGATTAAAGCATATTTCTTCCTCTTTGGCCCTGTTTTTCAATTATTTTATTTGAGACAATAAGTTTGGTAGGTTCTTTTGTTAACACAGTTCCTGTTATTTTAAAAGCAACAGATTTCATGGCCTATGGTCATCATCTGAGAAATATGTACATGAAAGAATGCATAGGAGGTGTCAGGTGCACCCTCAGGAGGTTAAGAATGTCCACATGGGACCAAGTCTTCTACAAGCAGCAGTTTCTTTACAAATGGGTGAGAAATTTTCTTTTGCATTTGCAGGTGTTCTATATTCAAAAAGTACAACACAAGACACGACTTAAGGATTAACCCTCTAATCTGCCACTCATCCTCAACTCAGGGTTCCAAATATGAGAACCCAGACTTCAAAATAATTTAAAGAAATTATAAAAGGATTGATTTAATTGAAGGATATATATAAAAAGATATCAAGTATGTTTGTGTAGCTATGTGATTTTTTAATTTACTTACTTAATTCTTAAATGTTAATGCATAGTCTTTAGAAACTAATGAAACTATGCAGATTTGATTTATTTGATTTAGAAAATATTACAGTACATCTGGAATATCATGGGTTTATTATTATCTGCTAACTGAAAAAGTGGAGATATAATACAAATTGCATAAAATTTCAAACAGAAATGAAAACCACAACATGTTGTAGTGATTTATCATAATTTATCATTAAAAAACACATACTTCAACTAACTACATTGTTAATAAACAATTAAAAAAAGAAAGTTCTAGGCTAGCATACTCCAGCATCTTTGAGTAATAAATTGAGTTAAATGGAACACATGGATTTATTTTTCCTACAAGCTGATCATTTTTTAATATGACTGTATCTCCAAAGAAAATAAATGTCACAGAGAGAGGCTGTTGAACAAGTGTTCCCCGTGGAGGCAGTTTGAAGAAAATTGAAGATTATATAAAGTAGTAGAAATAAAATGTAGAAAGTACATAACCAATGCCTTTTTTCTAAATTAAGATCACCAATCTATTTAGAGAGATGGAAGTCAAAAAAAAGTCATTAATATATGAGAATACGTAACAGTAAGCTTGGCACAACTGTTAGTCCTTCTCACTATACAAGAATGTGAAAATATTCCATGAAACTGATATACAACATATCAGCACATATCACTTTCTGGAAGAGACAGAATTACTTGTTTTTAAAATATTTATAATCATACAGATGGAAATAATTGAGAACAGCAGTTTGTTTAAACCAGAACTTATCACTTAGTATCACAGTGGGGAAAAGCTCTCATTACATTAAATACAAGAAACAACTATACGAGATTAAAAATTTTTCATTTCAGATTACAAATCCTTGCTGACTGATGAAGACTAGTCAGAAACTAGTCATGCACAGAAGATGATTCTGTATCTGCCCGCTGTCAGTTTCTTGAACTTTCCTTTGATGGGTGCTATGATTGCTAGGACACCCTGACAAATCTACCACAAGTCCAATGCAAAGTGGAAATACTATGTCATGCCGATACTTGAGGGACTGTCATGACTGAGGAATGCTTTAAACTGTTTCTAGTGACATCACAAAAATGCCATTATTATAAGGATGCATCTTATTAACATTTTGCTTACAGTGCTTGAAATATTTTGATTCTATTGCTATTGTGCAATAAGAAAAATATTCTCTACTTAAAATAGTGTTTTATATACATCTATGTGACATATATTTATATATTTTATTTATGTATAAACATGGATTAATATGCACATTAATGTATATTTGTATACTGATATTCCTATGTAAAGCCTAAACATAAGTATATTAATATATATATTAGACTATGTTTGCTTATGCAAAAGGTTAATGACCAGAAAATGATACATTCTTGCAGAGTTTATCAAAAACTTGAAACAAATCATTAATTATATTTGAGGGATAGGAAAAAACCCAACAAAATAGAAAGTATATCTGTGTATACAGTACTAATTAAGTCAGAATATTTAAATGTAGTAATTGTACTCTCACTCTCTTCAGTCTTTTTTAAGCATTGAAGAGAAAGAGCTATTGACTTATTCATATCAGTTAGCAAGAAATTTCTCAACTTCCTGGGGTGCTTAAGTGCAAGAATATTTTAGAACCCATCTTTGCATATTACTTTATCTTTCAGTGGTAATTAACAGAGTCTTAATCTGGCTAATGTTAATGACCACTGTTCTTTTCTTTAAATCCCAGTTAAACCAAGCTTATTAAGGGCCAATTAAAGGAAGTCTTATGTGATCTGAATAGCACCAAGACCAATTTTTAACAGCTATAACTGTTTTGGATGATGATTGTGGAAAAGAAAGGCAAACCCTTCTTATTATGGCACTCGTTTTAAAATAAACTGTCAGTGACTATTGGGAAGGACAGGGAATCTTGGTAAAAGTCAGAGATATAGATTAAATTTTGTAAAATACAGGTGTTCTCAAAAAATTAGCTATATACTAGTCTTCCAATCTTTCCCATATAAAAGGTAATATATAACTAATTTCCACCTAATTTTTCATAATATTACAGCACAAAACTGGAACAACACTTTGCAATAACCTTCCAAGTGGTAACAACATAACCTAAATATGACCAAGGACAAAATTAAGTAAAACCTGCTCATCACTTGAATAGGAAATGGAACATTTCTACCTAAATATGAAATAATTACTAGATAAAAGTTTCCACTCCAGATTTTTCAAAAGCTTATTGGTTCCACTTTTGACTAAGGTGATCCTTCTACAGACACATTATTACAAATAACCTCCTGCTATTTCTTATATATCTCAGATTTCACTCATTGCTTAACTTCACCATTACTTCCCTTTCATCTGGAAAGCAGCAGTAATGCAATCTGACTATTGTCTCTAGCTAGTAAACAAAATACTACTTTCACCACTACTACCTGAAGTCCTAAAACCAAAGAGCTAATGTCCACTTCAGCAAGTCACCATCACACAGGTCCTTTGCCTACTCTGCAGCACACAACAAAACAAACTCCATGGTGACAACTCTTAATTTCTGCAGCAGCAGCCACAAAATCCATGGCAACATTAATATATTATTTTCTATAAAATACTCCTCATCCCTACTTTCCCACTCCCATACAAACACATCCAGCTATGACTCATAGTAGAGAATATCACTGATGAAAAATTGATGGTTATTTTGAACAATAAATCCTGAATTATTTTTCTCTGTTCTCCCTAGATAATTTGGCAAAACAGCCCTTGGCCTCTAAGAGAGTTCTGCACAAATCATCTTTTTATCCTGATACCAGCACAGCAGCAGACTTGCATTTTCATTCTCCAGCTTTCCACTATTTGTCAGGTTATCAAGCTCACTTGCATCTCTTAAAGTTTTCCATCTATCATAAGCTGGAGATTAGTTTTAACTTTTTCTGTTCTTCTTCTTGGCTCCATAAGACAATAAGGCTGTATTTCAGCTGCGAACATAAATACAAAAACAAAACAAAATCTCTTTCAAAACTGAAAGTAGAATTTTGCAGGAAATGATGTGGCTACAAGAGTGCCAAGCTTTGCTCTACACAGCCTATCTGATAAACTGGCATCTGTCAGCACCGCTACCTCAATAGGAAAGCATTCTATTTTCCCAAAATATTTATCAAGGCATGATGAAGGGAGACAGAGGGGAAAAACAACACTGTAAAAATTGTATGCGAGCCACAAACAGCAAAATAGAATGAAAGTGGTGGCATCAGAGGATATTACAGTACTGAAACAGGGGTCAGAATGTCATAGCCAAAAATTCAGTTCTAGGTAAGATCATACATATAGTCCTGGCCATGAAAAAATTCAGAAAAAGCAAATAAAGTAAGTTTCATTTCATCCCCAGTTATAAAGTTCAATTTCATCCCTAGTTATATCTGTTTATTTGGCAAATCAGCTTTTCCATACAAAGATAAACAAAAGACAGACAACCCAGTCTTGGCCTGTCCTGGGCACATCTCCATGCAAACCCCACAGCAAAGAGCAATAAGAGAGAGGAGCTGGCCAGTCACAAAACAAAAGAAGCAGACTCAATAGTGTTTTTAACTAATTTGCACTTCCTCATTCTGATATTTCTTTTGTTCATTCTTTCACCCTTAGTTCTCCCCCGCCACACCACTTCCCACTGATCCTTAGATATCACATCTGGATTTTAATAAAGAGCTGTTTTCATGTATCTTCTTCCAGTCTAGGTTTCAACTGTACACCAAGGAGTTCAATCCTGCATCACAGAGCATGAGACTCCAGCAGTTCTGTCTGTGCCCAGGGACACCTCTGATATGTGTGAGCATTAAGGATGCTCTGTGCAAGCAACTTCAAGTTTTACTGGCCCCTAAATTTTGTATATAGCTGTTTATACAATCATTCCAGGCTATTTAAATACTATTTTGGAAAATGCATGGACTGCAAACCATTATTTTTTGCCATGTCTGTGACATACATGTAGCACTGCTGTACCAACAGCCACACTTAAGATGACTCCTGCAGGACCACTTACCACTATTCTGTAGGATGATCTTCAGCATCTATTCAGTATCAGAACTAAGGCAGGTCCTTACCCAGTCCTAGCTCAGCTCTGGCCAGCCAGGCCAACTTTGTGCAGAAAGAGAAATTAGAAATCATTGCGAATAGGGATCTTGGTCCACAGGCACCTGACTACAGTTTCTGTGTGGCCAGGGTGCTCTCATCAAGGTTTACCAATTAAGCAAATCAGTAACAGTATCCATTTGACACAATACTTCACCCAAAAGTGACTAAGCATGTTTGTGAGAGCACTACACAAAAAGCTAAAAAGCTAAATTACTTCGCTGGCATCTGTAAGCCACATTTGTGGAGAAATAAAGTAGCTGCATTCTCTTTCATATCAAGAAATTGCTGCTAAATCTGATTTGCATTAAAAAACAGTTGAAAATCCTGTATATTTACATGAGTCTTGATGAGGCACATCTCTGGAAACAAAATGAATGGGAGTTCCTAAGTCATAATGAACCAAATAAGCATTACATGGATTCCAAAAGGAAAGATAGTGGTTTCTCAATCACCAGAAAAAATGTTGGACCTAATGCAATAGAAGTGTTTAGGAGAAAAGAACTATGCAGGGAGAAGAGATTTAATAGAACTATCCTGGACGTGAGGCTTGTGAAATTGCCTTAAGGAGATGTCTAGTGAAGACCTTTGGTGAGTTCTGTAGAATAGACAGAAGACACATTATCCATAGTAACACTTGCTTTCACTTCTCAGGGTGGGAAAGTAGATCAAGAGCTTCAGGCTATAGGTGGAAAAGAGACGGATTTTTCTTTCAAAAGCTCTCCATCTTGTATTGTTCCCAACTTTCCACTTGTTAATTTTAATTTCTGGGTAGTTCTTTTCCTATCCAGATCTTTTATCTGTTTTTATCTACTTCGCCAGTCTCCCTCCATGTAACTGGGGCATGGGAACTAGAGATGTCAGGTTGGTTTTTGTTTTCCTAAGGATGCCTCAGGACTGACTGAACAATTACTACTGGAGTCATGAAGGATTTTTTTCCCTTTGGAGTCTAATGGATTTTAAAGTATCTTGGAGTTTTAGTTCAATCGACAGGAAAATCTGGAAGTAATTCAAAGCCCTAGCTACTCCTTCTTAACTTTGGAGGACTGCTAGTAAAGCATATAATAATAAATGAAACACAGAATTTGCTGGCAAACTTTCATAAATTGAAAAGGCATGTATCACTTTGGTAACTGTTGCTTTGCTATGGGAAGAAGCAAGGAGAGAGGCATACTCAAAGATCTTGTAAAGAAGAACTGAGGCCTAGGACTGAGTCCTAAACACTGTATTCCATCCTCTAGGATGTAGCTGTGTAGCTTGTGTAGCTGGGGAGTCTGGGAAGATTTTTATTGTTTCAGAACCTTGCCAGTGCTGTCAGTAACACTGCAGCCTGCTGCTTAAATCCTTTCCTACGTCTGTGTCCATTCTCTTGAGCATCATAATCAAGTGTCCATTTAAATAGACCAGTGGCATTTTAAATTGCCAGCTACTCACACTAAGAGGAAATTTTCCACTGTGGAGTAAAAAAAAAAGTTTGCTGAAAGATAAAATATTCATATGCATGAAATAGTACCTGCTCAATTCCTATCTATGATTCATTTCAAACTTACTATATTTCATAGCAGAAGACAAATTACACTGCTCCACAGAGGTGATCAGATACAGAGAAGGGGGAAACAAAGCACATAATAAACAAATACTTAAAATGCAACTTTTAACACCTGACTTTTTTTGTCATCTAATTCTAAATACTAGCTCTAGAAAAGGAGACATGCTAGAAAATGAATATCACAGGTAATCTATAGACCACTTTTGGCTAATTTAAAGCTCCAATGTGTATTTGTTTCCTGTATAAATTTCTTTCTTATTATTCTCAATAAGATACTCTCAGCACGATAAAAAGAAGGACATTACCAGCAGCGTTTTCAATCATGGGGGCTATATATTCAAGAGCAATCAATAAAAACCACACAGGGCCTGACAAACAACTAGTCAAAGGAATCATTTTTCTCAGATACTTAGCAGTATCCTTTTAAAGTAATTGCTTTTGGTCAATGTTACCCGTTATCATTTGGTCTGTTCCTTTTCCAAAACAGAATGGATGTCATTTCCATTAATATTTCAGCTGTCTACGTAGGTTTTCAAAGTGCACACTCCATAAAAATAAAAAAAGGAGGATTTTCGTTTCAACTTCAGTCAACTAACAAAGAACTCTAAAGTGTTATAAAATAGACAGTGTTATATCACTGGAGCTAAAATGTAATTTTAAAGAAAATATTGTGAAATATAAGACATTGTTGGCCCTTCTTCTCACTCCATTCAGAACTGTAAAGTCCCTAAAGACAAATAGAAATGACAGACTTTGGCCCAATCAGTCCATGCTACAAAACAGCATTAGCAGACAAATACAATCAAAATGCCACCTAAAATAAGGAAATGAACA